>NW_027197325.1:0-62500 GCF_038502225.1 Cherax quadricarinatus | reverse complement strand
AGAGAGGGGTGGGTGGATTGCATTTTCTTGGACTGCAAGAAGGCGTTTGACACAGTTCCACACAAGAGATTGGTGCAAAAACTGGAGGACCAAGCAGGGATAACAGGGAAGGCACTACAATGGATCAGGGAATACTTGTCAGGAAGACAGCAGCGAGTCATGGTACGTGGCGAGGTGTCAGAGTGGGCACCTGTGACCAGCGGGGTCCCGCAGGGGTCAGTCCTAGGACCAGTGCTGTTTCTGGTATTTGTGAACGACATGACGGAAGGAATAGACTCGGAGGTGTCCCTGTTTGCAGATGACGTGAAGTTGATGAGAAGAATACACTCGATCGAAGACCAGGCAGAACTACAAAGGGATCTGGACAGGCTGCAGACCTGGTCCAGCAATTGGCTCCTGGAGTTCAATCCCACCAAGTGCAAAGTCATGAAGATTGGGGAAGGGCAAAGAAGGCCGCAGACGGAGTACAGTCTAGGGGGTCAGAGACTACAAACCTCACTCAAGGAAAAAGATCTTGGGGTGAGTATAACACCAGGCACATCTCCTGAAGCGCACATCAACCAAATAACTGCTGCAGCATATGGGCGCCTAGCAAACCTCAGAACAGCATTCCGACATCTTAATAAGGAATCATTCAGGACCCTGTACACCGTGTATGTTAGGCCCATATTGGAGTATGCGGCACCAGTTTGGAACCCACACCTAGCCAAGCACGTGAAGAAACTAGAGAAAGTGCAAAGGTTTGCAACAAGACTAGTCCCAGAGCTAAGAGGTATGTCCTACGAGGAGAGGTTAAGGGAAATCAACCTGACGACACTGGAGGACAGGAGAGATAGGGGGGACATGATAACGACATACAAAATACTGAGAGGAATTGACAAGGTGGACAAAGACAGGATGTTCCAGAGATTGGAGACAGTAACAAGGGGACACAGTTGGAAGCTGAAGACACAGATGAATCACAGGGATGTTAGGATGTATTTCTTCAGCCACAGAGTAGTCAGTAAGTGGAATAGTTTGGGAAGTGATGTAGTGGAGGCAGGATCCATACATAACTTTAAGCAGAGGTATGATAAAGCTCACGGCTCAGGGAGAGTGACCTAGTAGCGATCAGTGAAGAGGCGGGGCCAGGAGCTCGGACTCGACCCCCGCAACCTCAACTAGGTGAGGTGAGTACACACACACACACACACACACACACACTCACACACACTCACACACACTCACACACGCTCACACACACTCACACACACTCACACACACTCACACACACTCACACTCACTCACACACACACACACACACACACTCACACACACACACACTCACACACACTCACACACACTCACACACACTCACACACACTCACACACACTCACACACACTCACACACACTCACACTCACTCACACACACACACACACACTCACACACTCACACTCACACACTCACACACACTCACACACACACACACACACACACACACACACACACACACACTCACACACACACACACACACACACACTCACACACACACACACACACACACACACACACACACACACACACACACACACACACACACACTCACACACACTCACACACACTCACAAGAGATTAGTGCAGAAGCTAGAGCATCAGGCGCATATAACAGGAAGGGCACTGCAATGGATCAGAGAATACCTGACAGGGAGGCAACAACGAGTCATGGTACGTAATGATGTATCACAGTGGGCACCTGTGACGAGCGGGGTCCCACAGGGGTCGGTCCTAGGACCAGTGCTATTTTTGGTATATGTGAACGACATGACGGAAGGGTTAGACTCAGAAGTGTCCCTGTTTGCAGATGATGTGAAGTTAATGAGGAGAATTAAATCTGATGAGGACCAGGCAGGACTTGAAAGAGACCTGGACAGACTGGACACCTGGTCCAGCAAATGGCTTCTCGAATTTAATCCTGCCAAATGCAAAGTCATGAAGATAGGGGAAGGGCACAGAAGACCACAGACAGAGTATAGGCTAGGTGGCCAAAGACTGCAAACCTCACTCAAGGAGAAAGATCTTGGGGTGAGTATAACACCGAGCATGTCTCCGGAAGCACACATCAATCAGATAACTGCTGCAGCATATGGGCGCCTGGCAAACCTGAGAACAGCATTCCGACACCTTAGTAAGGAATCATTCAAGACACTGTACACCGTGTATGTCAGGCCCATACTGGAGTATGCAGCACCTGTTTGGAACCCGCACTTGATAAAGCACGTCAAGAAACTAGAGAAAGTACAAAGGTTTGCAACAAGGTTAGTTCCAGAGCTAAGGGGAATGTCCTATGAAGAAAGATTAAGGGAAATCGGCCTGACGACACTGGAGGACAGGAGGGTCAGGGGATACATGATAACGACATATAAAATACTGCGTGGAATAGACGAGGTGGACAAGGACAGGATGTTCCAGGGAGGGGACACAGAAACAAGAGGCCACAATTGGAAGTTGAAGACACAAATGAGTCAGAGAGATAGTAGGAAGTATTTCTTCAGTCATAGAGTTGTAAGGCAGTGGAATAGCCTAGAAAATGACGTAGTGGAGGCAGGAACCATACACAGTTTTAAGACGAGGTTTGATAAAGCTCATGGAGCGGGGAGAGAGAGGGTCTAGTAGCAACCGGTGAAGAGGCGGGGCCAGGAGCTAGGACTCGACCCCTGCAACCACAAATAGGTGAGTACAAATAGGTGAGTGCTCACACACACTCACACACTCACACTCACACACTCACACACACTCACACTCACACACACACACACACTCACACACAACACCTGGAAAGGAACAAGATTATAAATGAAAACCAGCATGGGTTCATGGAAGGCAAATCTTGTATCACAAACCTCCTGGAGTTTTATGACAAGGTAACAGAAGTAAGACACGAGAGAGAGGGTTGGGTAGATTGCGTTTTCCTAGACTGCAGGAAGGCCTTTGACACAGTTCCCCACAAGAGATTAGTGCAGAAGCTGGAGGATCAGGCACAAGTAAAAGGAAGGGCACTGCAATGGATAAGGGAATACCTGACAGGGAGGCAGCAACGAGTCATGGTACGTGAAGAGGTATCACAGTGGGCGCCTGTTACGAGCGGGGTCCCACAGGGGTCAGTTCTAGGACCAGTGCTATTTTTGATATATGTGAACGACATGATGGAAGGAATAGACTCTGAAGTGTCCCTGTTCGCAGATGACGTGAAGTTGATGAGAAGAATTAAATCGGACGAGGATGAGGCAGGACTGCAAAGAGACCTGGAGAGGCTGGACATGTGGTCCAGTAACTGGCTTCTCGAATTCAATCCAGCCAAATGCAAAGTCATGAAGATTGGGGAGGGGCAAAGAAGACCGCAGACAGAATATAGGCTAGGTGGACAAAGACTACAGACCTCACTCAGGGAGAAAGACCTTGGGGTGACCATAACACCGAGCACATCACCGGAGGCACACATCAACCAAATAACCGCTGCAGCATACGGGCGCCTGGCAAACCTGAGAATAGCGTTCCGATACCTTAATAAGGAATCGTTCAAGACACTGTACACTGTGTATGTTAGGCCCATACTGGAGTATGCAGCACCAGTCTGGAACCCACACCTGGTCAAGCACGTCAAGAAGTTAGAGAAAGTACAAAGGTTTGCAACAAGGCTAGTCCCAGAGCTCAAGGGAATGTCGTACGAGAAAAGGTTAAGGGAAATCGGACTGACGACACTGGAGGACAGAAGGGTCAGGGGAGACATGATAACGACATACAAGATACTGCGGGGAATAGACAAGGTGGACAGAGATAGGATGTTCCAGAGAGGGGACACAGGGACAAGGGGTCACAACTGGAAGCTGAAGACTCAGACGAGTCACAGGGACGTTAGGAAGTATTTCTTCAGTCATAGAGTTATCAGCAAGTGGAATAGCCTAGCAAATGAAGTAGTGGAGGCAGGAACCATACATAGTTTTAAGAAGAGGTATGACAAAGCTCAGGAAGCAGAGAGAGAGAGGATCCAGTAGCGATCAGTGAAGAGGCGGGGCCAGGAGCTGAGTCTCGACCCCTGCAACCACAATTAGGTGAGTACAATTAGGTGAGTACACTCACACACACACACACACACACACACACACACACTCACACACACTCACACACACTCACACACACACACACACACTCACACACACTCACACACACTCACACACACTCACACACACTCACACACACTCACACACACTCACACTCACTCACACACACACACACACACTCACGCACACACACACACACACACACACACACTCACACACTCACACACACACACACACTCACACACACTCACACACACACACACACACACACACACACACACACACACACACACACACACACACACACACACTCACACACACTCACACACACACACACACACACACACACACACACACACACACACACACACACACACACACACACACACACACACACACACACACACAGGACCCTGTACACCGTGTATGTTAGGCCCATATTGGAGTATGCGGCACCAGTTTGGAACCCACACCTAGCCAAGCACGTGAAGAAACTAGAGAAAGTGCAAAGGTTTGCAACAAGACTAGTCCCAGAGCTAAGAGGTATGTCCTACGAGGAGAGGTTAAGGGAAATCAACCTGACGACACTGGAGGACAGGAGAGATAGGGGGGACATGATAACGACATACAAAATACTGAGAGGAATTGACAAGGTGGACAAAGACAGGATGTTCCAGAGATTGGACACAGTAACAAGGGGACACAGTTGGAAGCTGAAGACACAGATGAATCACAGGGATGTTAGGAAGTATTTCTTCAGCCACAGAGTAGTCAGTAAGTGGAATAGTTTGGGAAGCGATGTAGTGGAGGCAGGATCCATACATAGCTTTAAGCAGAGGTATGATAAAGCTCACGGCTCAGGGAGAGTGACCTAGTAGCGATCAGTGAAGAGGCGGGGCCAGGAGCTAGGACTCGACCCCCGCAACCTCAACTAGGTGAGTACAACTTGGTGAGTACACACACACTCACACTCTCTCTCTCACTCTCTCACTCTCTCACTCTCTCTCTCACTCTCTCTCTCTCACTCTCTCTCTCTCTCTCTCTCTCTCTCTCTCTCTCTCTCTCTCTCTCTCTCACTCTCTCTCTCTCTCACTCTCTCACTCTCTCTCTCTCACTCTCTCACTTTCTCTCTCTCTCTCTCTCTCTCTCACTCTCTCTCACTCTCTCACTCATACCCCCCTCCACACATATACCCCACACACATATACCCCACACACATATACCCCACACACATATACCCCACACACATATACCCCACACACATATACCCCACACACATATACCCCACACACATACACCCCACACACATACACCCCACACACATACACCCCACACACACACACCCTACACACATACACCCCACACACATACACCCCACACATATACACCCCACACACACACACCCCACACACATACACCCCACACACATACACCCCACACACATACACCCCACACACATACACCCCACACACATACACCCCACACACATACACCCCACACACATACACCCCACACACATACACCCCACACACACACACCCCACACACACACACCCCACACACATACACCCCACACACACACACCCCACACACATACACCCCACACACACACACCCCACACACACACACCCCACACACACACACCCCACACACACACACCCCACACACACACACCGGGCACATCTCCTGAGGTGTGCATCAACCAAATAACTGCTGCAGCATATGGGCGCCTGGCAAACCTAAATAAGCAGTCATTCAGGACTCTGTACACTTTGTACGTTAGACCCATATTAGAGTATGCATTGCCAGTTTGGAACCCTCACCTAGCCAGGCATGTAAGGAAAGTAGAGAAAGTGCAAAGGTTTGCAACAAGAGATTAGTGCAGAAGCTAGAGGATCAGGCATGTATAAAAAGGAGGGCACTGCAATGTATCAGAGAATACCTGACAGTGAGTCATGGTACATAATGAGGCATCACAGTAGACACCTGTGACAAGCAGGGTCCCACAGGGGTCAGTCCAAGGACCAGTGCTATTTTTGGTGTATGTGAATGACATTATGGAAGGGATAGACTAAGAAGTGTCCCTGTTTGCAGATGTGAAGTTAATGAGGAAAATTAAATCAGATGAGGATCAGGCAGGACTACAAAGACACTTGGACAGGCTGGACACGTGGTCCAGCAACTGGCTCCTTGAATTTAATCCCACCAAATGCAAAGTCATCAAGATTGGGGGAGGGCATATAAGACCGACGACAGTATAGGCTAGGTGGCCGAAGACTGCAAACCTCTCTCAAGGAGAAAGATCTTGGGGCGAGTATAATACCGAGCACGTCTCCGGAAGCACACATCAACCAGATAAATGCTGCAGCATATGGGCGCCTAGCAAACCTGAGAATAATGTTCCGATACTTCAGTAAGGAATCGTTCAAGAGACTGTACACTTTGTACATCAGGCTCATACTGGAGTATGCAGCACCAGTTTGGGACCCACACCTGGTCAGGCACGTCAAAAAATTAGAGAAAATGCAAAGGTTTGCAACAAGACTAGTTTCCAGAGCTAAGGGGATTGTCCTATAAAGAAAGGTTAAGGGAATCAGTCTGACGACACTGGAGGACAGGAGGGTCAGAGAAGACATAACGACATATAAAATACTGGAAGGAATTGACAAGGTGGACAAAGACAGGATGTTCCAGAGATGGGACACAGAAACAAGGGGTCACAATTGTCAGATGAAGACTCCTATGAGTCCAAGGGATGTTAGGAAGTATTTCTTCACACACACACACACACACACACACACACACACACACACACACACACACACACACACACACACACACACACACACACACACACACACACACACATACCACACTTTCTCACACTCACTCCACCTACCTACCTACCTGACCCCCATGCACACACCAGCGGCCAGTGAAGAGGCAGGGCCAGGACCTATGACTCGACTCCTGCAACCACAACTAGGCGAGTATGCCCCACCCCCTACACACCCTCACTCGCCCCCACACTCGCCCCCACACTCACACCCACCCCACACCCACCCCACACCCACCCCTCACCCACCCCACACCCACCCCACACCCACCCCACACCCACCCCAAACCCACCCCACACCCACCCCACACCCACCCCACACCCACCCCACACCCACCCCACACCCAACTCACACCCACCCAACACCCACCTCACACCCTCCCCACACAAACCTCACCCACCTCACACCCACCTCACACCCACCTCACACCCACCCCACACCCACCACACACCCACCTCACACCCACCTCACACACATCCCACACACATCCCACACACATCTCACACCCACCCCACACCCACCTCACACCCACCCCACACCCACCTCACACCCACCCAACACCCACCCCACACCCACCCCACACCCACCCCACACCCACCCCACACCCACCCCACACCCACCCCACACACATCCCACACACACCCCACACACATCACACACACATCCCACACACATCTCACACCCACCCCACACCCACCCCACACCCACCCCACACACATCCCACACACATCCCACACACATCTCACACCCACCCCACACGCATCCCACACACATCCCACACCCATCCCACACACATTGTGTTTGAATGTTGTACTTAAATTGCTGTAAGAGGCACTAAGGGGACTGGGAATGTTTCACATGACTGTTATAGTTAGCTACATGCAAGGCTCACACTGTATTGCAATGTGCAACATCATTACTGTTACAGATGTGAAATTCTTATCTTCAACTTAAACTTAATTTATAAAGTTTAATTTCTTTTGGGTTTGTTGAAACATTTGTGAGCCACCATACATGGATGAAGTTAACATACACAAAAATCTATGCATTTGATAAATATCAATAATTAGAAAGAAGAAAATTCTAAATGGCTTGATGGAAGCAGCAGTGATGGAGCAGCTCCCAGGCCTTAAAGTGAGCTGCTTATCATTTCTTGTAACATAATGGAATAAATAGTGATGAAAATGTCTAACCAAGAAATCACTCTAAGATAAATTATAGTTTGATAAATTCAGGAAGGATATTATCTGTTTGTAATACGTACTTCAAAGAATTATGGCCCTATGGCCTGGTCTCAGACCAGGCCATGATAGTTATAAAAGCTGTATGTATTGTGGTAATGAGAATTAAGTGCACAGTTTGTAAGTCTTGCGTATCCATGAAATAGAATAAAAAATAGGAAAATCCTGCCAATGCAGAAGGTTTAGCAGGTTTGTTTCCTACTAGCATGACAGGACTGTAGTACCTCCCCGAATGATCACTGTCTTGCAACCAACCTACTACGTCACTATAGGAAGGTACTAGTTTGCCATTAGATTTATAAATGAGTGGAACAAACAGCTGAGTAGTGTCATTAAATGAAGCACTTTAAATAGCTTTATAAATGGGCTAGACAAGTACATGTTTGAGAATGGTTGGTTAAGAGTAAAACTTGCCTAGTATAGGTCATTAGACGTACTGCACTGCTCATCTATTCTTGAATTCTTAATATATTAGACTTGTCAGTTTTGCTCCTAGACATATTTTAATACAAGTGCCTATAAAATGTATATGCAAACAAGACAGTTTTGGCTTTGGATAAATAATGAATCAAGTACCTGATCAGCCGGGCTGCGGTTTGTACATCGGTCTGCATATGGCCAGCAGTAACAGTCTGGTTGATCAGATCTCAGTCCACCAGGAGGCCTGGTCACAGACCAGGCTGTGGGGGCGTTGATCCCAGAAACCCTCTCCAGGTATACCTAGAGCTCATCTCCTGTATCTGCAAGTAGATAATAAAGGCTTCAGTTTTAATAAGAGTGACCAGTTTCCAGGGTTTTTGACCCTTGTTACCTTGCCTTTTGCTAAACTTCCCTGTTTGCCTGTTCAAACAGGCTGTTAGTGTTATTGTAGTATACTACACAAAGAAATAAATTTATTTTACTGGCCCACATAGCCATCAGACCTGGTTAATGTGACACCTGGTAGTTACAGTGGTCCAATTTTTTCATGAATATTTTTACATTTTTGACAGACTATGCTGTATATCAAACAGCATCATCACACTGGTTCCAGCATTATCATCATTCCATTAAATGTCGATGGATATTTTTCGTTTCAAACCCCACAGGTGGCAAGTCGTTAAGTGCAACATCAAGTGAATGCACGTGTCAGTGTTGTACTTGTTATATTGCGTGCCATTGAAAATGCATTTCCCAGTTAACTAACTTTATGCTTTACAAATTAGTTCTTAACAACCCAGTTGACTGATTTCTGGCCTAAGATGAGTAGAAGTTATTGAGAAACTAAAACCTTTGAAATAATGATTGATACATGTGGAAAAAATGTCTAGCTTAAATGCCACCTAAGCAAAACATTATAATTTCTTTGAGTGAGAGGAATGAGTGTTGTTGAGGCAGGAAATATTATATCATGTGCTCGTCTAGAATGGAAGCATTTGACATTCTTATGCACTATTTCATTGTCTGCAATTAGATTTTGTACATTTATAGTACAAAGTATGTCCAGGAGCAAAGCTGAGAATTTTAAAGTACATTACGTGAGAGCAGCTCACATCATTGGCTGAAAATCTGCACTGTTACCACAATAAAGGCAGCTGTCAAGGTAGGCACACCACCCATGTTACATCCAGCTTCACTGAAGGCAAGGTATGCTAAATTCCTTCGTCTTTCTAACCTAATGTGTTGTCTTGATGCACTGTATGCTAATTTTGTGTATGTGAGGTGGTTTTATGTTTTGGTAAAAATTGGTCAAGAAATGTTAGATTTTTTTATTTGCTTTGTAATAAATATTGTTCTTGGGTCAGTGTATTGATGCATGGTATCAAAATACTCGAAAGGCTGTGTTCTGTTGAAATATTTTGTTAAACTTATAAACGCCGATTTATTTTTTAAGTCTTGGCATATAAAATAGAAATTTGTAATTTGCTGTCGAACTTCTAGATCGTAAGTCAAATTTCCTCTCTGGCCTCCATAAATGTTTTGAATATGTCAAGGTGTCTGTCGTGATCTCTCATGCTGCTTCCTGGCTGCTGAAGTGAAAACCATTCCCTGCTCAAGGTATTGCTTATTTGACTTTTTAGCGAGTTTAGTCTTAAATTATATAAATACTGTAATTCAGAGAGTTGGTAAGAATGGCAAAAACTTTTACATATAAAATACATAGGGAATAGTCATATAAATTAATTTATTCATCTTAGAAGGCAGGAAAAATAATTACATGTCACTGGACAAATTTTTTTGACCTTGCTCATTGTAGTTGTCAATATTGACAATAGCCAACATTATGAAACAAATAAAATTTTCTATATCTGAAAAATTAATCGCAGAAAATTTATTTAATGTGGATTTTGTTGTACAGGTTTCCCTCATTTTGAAGATGTTCCTGATGTATGGCACATGCAGTGAACCCTTTATAACATGTTTGCTAAATAGTGTATAAAAGCTTATCACACATGCACCAAATGGTCTTATAAAAAAAATGAATATGGTTCAGAAAACTGAGAAATGTAATAAATTAAGTTTCCTCCCTTTTACCCTTCCTCTTACCATCAGCAGCCAACCAACCTATTTCTGGCTTGAGATGTATAAGTTATGAATCTGTGAAGACATATCTCCGTTATTTACCACTCTCCCTCAGCCCTTAGTCCCGACTGTTTTGGAGCAACTCAACTTTATTTTGCCAGGTGTCCGTTGTCTTTTGTTTTCACAAGACACTTCAATTAAAAATCACCCATAGGATTTTGTTCAGAATAGGCTTATTAGATTTGCCATGCCAAATTGTTTCCTGTTTCTCTCAGTGGTGCTGGAGTTAGGTAATTACTGGAATATACACCGCATTCTGTAAATTACTAGTAGTAATGGTCACCACGTAAAAGAATACAAATGAAATGAAACCACAAAAAGCAAGGGGAAACCTGTACAACAACATTAAAAAAAGACCATTTTAAAATTATTCATATTTTGTAGTAGAAAGTAGTATGTTAGTAATACTTTTATTCATATTTTAGATATTTAAATCTTAAAAAAAATTACCAATGTTTATTTTAGCTTTGTATTGAATTTTTAAGCACAATAAGTGTGAAATGGAAGTCATATGGACTCTTCCTAACAAAAAAAAGTAATTCCAAAGTTTACTGAATGACTTTTTTTTTTTTTTGCAAAATGACACATTGGAAAATATCTGTGTGATGGTTGACACTGAGAGGGTTTAACCAAACTTCTGATCACCCTTGCCTCTTCCCTGTAGGTCAGAAAAACTGGCTTTTATGTGTGCATTATAGTTATGATACACTGAATGTATGTACAATAGAGCCATTTTAATCTGCAGTACAGCAATTTACAAAGGCAGCTAGCTTACATAACATAAAAATTCAAAACAGGCACAGTAATAAAATGTTTAACAAGTTTGAGGTAGATCATTATATTGTCTTTTATTAATCTCAACACTGGCTTACCTTGTTCAGAAATGTTAAACAGGCATTGCATTCCAGACTATATATTTCACATTAGTAATCCAACCCATCACATACAATAAGGTAAAATCTAATCAAAAAGTTTTAAATAAGAACATCTTGGCAGCAGTTTCGAATAAATTATTAATTTATAAATCTTTGTCAGTGCATTGACCCTTATGCATATTTATTGTCTGAAATTAAAATCTATTCATATGATAAACATAATTAAAATATAGAAGTGCAATTTTTTTTTTACTTTTTACTATGTTTCCAAAGTCATACATGTATGCCCTTAACCCTTTCACTGTCGGTCCCGTAATATTATGGCTTGTAAGCCAGTGACAGTCCCGTAATAGTACACCAAAATTCTAGCGGCTTCCAGTCTTGCGGGAGAAAACTAGTAGGCCTACATATGAGAGAATGGGTCTGAGTGGTCAGTGTGTGCTGTATAATAAAAATCCTGCAGCACGCAGTGCTTATGCACTGCCCGCTGTGTTTTTCATTTAAAAACAGCAACTTTGTGGTGTGTTTTTGTATGTATTTATGATTATTCTCGTTTTCTTGATCTCTCTTGACAGAACGGAAGATATATTACAGAACTAGATTACAATTGAATGGATTACAGACTAAAAGTACCTTAAAATTGACCTCAATGTAGCGGAAAGGTTAGATTTTTGCCGATGTTCAAGAGTAAACAAATCACGTCACATTCCAATACACTTCAACTGGTGGATCTAATATGCTTCCACAAATGTGCTGATATTATTTATACCATTTTTACAATAATGCAGTATGCATAACAGTAAATCTCCTATTTTTTTGTGTTTACCTGGAGTTTACCTGGAGAGAGTTTCGGGGGTCAACGCCCCCGCGGCCCGGTCTGTGACCAGGCAAGTATAATACAAGATGGGCCTGGAGACATGACTAATGAATAGGGAAAATCTTATTTTAGTGCTAGGAATGTTTGCATTGCTAATTCTGGATCCTATTTTGAAATTGGCCTTGAATTGTGTGTGAAATTGGCTAAATTGCCAATTTTGAGGAGTTGAAATTGGTAAATGGACATTTCTTGTACTCATTCGATGAAACAAAAGGACTTCTAGTGAAATAGTAACGAGTTTGGTCGGCTGGAACAGTGGAATTGGCTGAAAATAGGCTCAAAGTGGGCAAAATTGCCAATGCATAAATATCACCGAGATCGCTAACTTTACAAGAGTGTAATTCCATCAGATTTTGCACTTTTGGTGTCATCATCGGGAAAAGATTGTCATTTCATAAGTTTTTTTTTTTTAATTCTGA
The DNA here is from genome assembly GCF_038502225.1 of Cherax quadricarinatus. Classification (NCBI taxonomy): domain Eukaryota; kingdom Metazoa; phylum Arthropoda; class Malacostraca; order Decapoda; family Parastacidae; genus Cherax; species Cherax quadricarinatus. The sequence continues at coordinate 49,589 of NW_027197325.1, read as the reverse complement.
CACCAAGAGCGAGTTTTTGAGCAGAGGTTTCGACAGTGAAAGGATCAAGTATGTGTGTGCTCGTGCATGTATGAAATTGAAAGGAAACTCCTTCATACACTTGTATGCATAAGTGAAAGTTCATCGTGCATTTGTATAAATATATTGTGTGATATTTATATTACACAAATACATGCACATAAAGTGTAAGATTGTCTGTGTATGGTAGTGTTTTTGTGTGGCTTTTTTGTGTTCCCTCTCACTTAATGTTGGGTATGAATATAGCACTTCATTGTTTATGTTGCATTGCAATATACTGTACCTCAAAAATGGAGAAAAGCTGTATAAAGTTCTTTTGGGTTTCCTGTGAGGGAATTGATGCTTTAATCATTATTTTTATTTGACCTAAATACCAAATACAGTCTCAAGCTATAAGTAGTGTTTTATTGTGCATGTTCTGTGATTGCTAAAGTATACACTGCATGGCCACTACGTTGAAAGGCTAACTCTTTGATTTGGGGGCAGCTGCATAATTATTTTTTCACATTCAGCATTAAGGAGGTAAGTATATTTGTGAATTTAATCTTAGAAGTGTTAGTATTAACTTTAATACTGATGTAAGTTTTATTAATGTTTGAAAATACAGTGCAGTAATCAGTTTGCATTGCAATTTCCTGAAATACTGTAACCTAATACTGTATTCTAGTTTTAGACATTTTTGTAGTTTTCTTTTAAGCACCCTGTACACTAATTATTGACAGTGTAAGTGTGACCATCGAAAAATGCACTTTTTCATATAACTCGCTCAGATTCAGTAATGTGTGTGTGCCTAATATTAGTAATTGATTAGTCAAAATATCCTTTTGATACAGTTATCAATTTAAGTTGTAGATTTCTGATACAGTGGAACCCCGGATCTTGGCCATAATCCCTTCTAGAAGGTCAGCCTAAATCTGAAAAGGGCGAAAACTGAAGTAATATTTCCCATAAGAATTAATGTAAATACACAAGTAACCCCTTCTCCTGTATAAATTACTAAATTTAAAAAGAGACTTGTTTTTTTTCTTTTTGGGCCACCCTGCCTCGGTGGGGTACAGCCGGTTTGTTGAAAAAAAAAATTAATCCGTTCCAGACACCCAAAAATATTAACAAAAAAATAAATTTTTTGAAGATTAACTATATGCAAAACAATGAGAACTAAATAAAATGACTAATGAGATGGATAAATGAACATTTAATATCACATTTACCTTTATTGAAGATTCTAGTTGGCATATGGAAGACAGGGAGGAGGAGGAGAGGGAGGACTGATTATTGTTTGGAAGGGTAATCCCCCTACACAAAGACTTCTGGTATCAAGTGCCTATCCAGGGTTACTTCCCTTCTTTGTCTTTTACTGGCACTAGGACCAGCTTGAGTCACTGCACCCATCGCACAAAAAAACTGTCCAGAGTGGTCTGTTTCTGGCGTCTCTTTAAGATTTGCCTGAAGTGGGACAAGGTTTTGTCTCTGAATTCTATAGTGTTTCTCACTTTCTTTACCAAAAGGCTGGTACAAAAAACAATGTGGATTATAACAAAATGTTTGGATGAATGCGTGGAGTGTTGCTCACTCACCGAAAGACACAGCTAGACTAACACATGCACGTGGCATGGAGAGTGGACAAGTCCAATAAGGATAGAACTTCGACCAAAAAGTGGCCGAAATCCGATTTAGTCGATATCCGCACTGGCCAATATCCGGGGGTCCACTATATAACATAATTTGTCTAGAGAATAGAATTTGGCCTCTCTAAATTTGTTCAGTTTGTCTCATCCTGACCAAAAATCTTGAGGAAAGGTCATAAATGGGAGAGGGGCTTCTATTTTTGATCATCTGATTTATAGATATATGTTTTCCAATAGATTGACTTCCCGATAGATTAGGTTCAAGCTACAGGGATTTAACACCCAGTACAGGCACATTTGTCACTGACTAAAGTTCTCCCTTGAAACCCATCCAAAGTGATTTTTTTATTTTGTTTTCTGTTTATTCACATTCTTTTTCATTGCACAATCCTTCCCGAGTCCTTTCCTTCTCCATTGTTGCCATTCTTCTTTTGGCGTAAAAAAAAAAACTTAATGGTGTGATTTTTCTCCTGCATACAAACACTTACACCAATGTACATACAAGGTGCTATCAAAAAGTTCACATAATTTAATTTTCATGCATTTCCTGGGTGAAATATGGCAACAGCACAAGTCACACTGCACAGTTTACTCCTTTGTGAAGGAGTGTGGGGAGTTTCAGCCAAGACATTGCAAGTGCTATGGGAATTTCTTATGGGTTATGTCAAAGCATTTTCACTGAAAATTTGAGCACAAGGTGACTAGCAGTGAAATTTGTGCCCTGCCTAGCCCTTGTGGTTTAGCTCTTCTTTTTGATTATAATAATAATGTGCCCTGCCTGCTGACTCAAGATCAGAAAGAACATAGTTTTCTGGCTAAAAACATGGTGATCATCCACTATCCTGCTTAATTCCCAGACCTCCTCTTAAGAGCAGCTCCCTGCTGTGGCAGAGAGACTGTTGGTCTGAGGAATTGGACCCTTCGGTCGTCTTCCTCTGACCGAATCTAATTACCCCCCAATCCTCCCCTGTCCCATCCTTCCTGTCCCTCCTTTCCCATTCCTCCTGGTGAAGGTTCACACAGCCCTATCAGACCCTCAAAGAGTATTTGATAAGGCTGGTTCCTCCTCATGGAAATAGAGATTGAAAAATCAGTAGTAACATAAAGAATATAAAGCAGTCCTACTTGAAGCAAAAATGAAATATATAAATAATTATTGATTCAAAGCTAGTATGTACACAGTGACACAGTGGAGAATGGTGTCGTGCCAATGCTTTGGGCACGCAGCTCTGAATTGTGGTTTGGAACACCGAGCCAGTGTTGATGATGGGGGGGGGTCACAGGTGCAAGTAACTGTTGAAACTGAAGACAATGTCCCCAACATAGTAGATTCTTTTGAACGGAGGTTGATGGTGATCCTCTGACCTCCACAACACATGTAAAGCAGTCAAGTCACCAGTAAAGAACCACTGAGCGGCAGTTGCTAGAATGGTGTGTAGTTGGTGTGTTGGCTGCGAGTGGAGGGGGACCAGTGTAGGTAGACAGGTAGACTGACTCATGATCTTGTCAAGATCCATGCTGCCATACGTATTTCGCCTATGTCAAATGACCCGAGCCGACAGTAAGGCTGCAATAAAGAAAACGCAGTTACACACCACTCGATAAATTACTCGCACGATAGGCATGCGGCCTTTAAAAGAAAATGGTGAGGATTAAATGATAACACTACGCAAGTCAAATAATAACAGGAATAAATTGGAGTCTAAAACCCTAAAGAAGAGCAAAGCTCTTATTGAAACTGACTTAATCCAAAACATATAACTTATACAGGAGTGGAACGAATACTTAGATTTGATGGGAGCCACAAGTCAAGTGACTGACCACCGGTTGGAGAGAGACCTGTCGCCTCCCACCGGGTGCAGATGGGGGGTAGCGGGAACTATGCACCCACCCTAACTGAACAAGCATACTGCCCAACAAACTACCACCACCATTCATTCATACTTCCACCTCTCCTATCTGATGAACTTTTCCCTCACACTGCTCTCTCCATGACTCCCCTTTCCCTTTCCTGTTTTCAGCCTTTGGGGTCTTTCCCTCAGGCATTCTAGTTCCTAAGTTTGGGGAAAGGGTACCGTGGTCCATTCTATTCAGTTAAGGTCCTTGGCAAACCAGATCGTCTGGAGATCTTGATGCCTCTCTTGACTACCGGGGAGAGGCTTTGGGTGTCTTTCAGGTGATGGGTGCATCTCTGGTGGCTGCCTGTCAGATTCCAAGAGGTGGTGGCTAAAGGAGGTATGCTTTGTGGTGGGTATCCGACCACCCTTTCTTGTCCACCAAGGTGGCTCAGTAGATGTGAGGGTGCTACCCTGGATTGGTGGTTTACTGGCATGAAGGGTAGGGTAGGGTATGGCACGGGTTCCATGCTGCATGTGCACTACTGGCTGTGTTGAGGTCCTATTGGGAATGACAGGGGATTTACGGCCCTTTCATTCCTCCTAGGAGCTTCCCCGTCATGTTCCAACCCCATTTCTTTTTTTTCCTTTTTCTTTTTTCTAAAGGAGAGAGACCTAACCATGGAGTCTCAAATCCATGAAACTGCTCCTCCTGGGCTGCTTTCTATAACAGCACCCTCTTATGACCCTGCCTTGTTGCTGAACCATCCTTCAGACATTTCTAGTGCCCCTGTATCTTCTGCGAGTGACATTTTGTCGCACGCTTCTGATACCAAGGCTCAGCCTGTTTCCTTTGACACATCCGACCTCCGCACATCTTTGGCCATGCTTCTGGCTCTTCCCATGTGGTGCAATGGTTTTCAGATAGACCACCCACCTCAAAAGGAACTACCTCCAGTTCCACATCTAAGCAACCACGACCTTTTTCTGATGACACTGCTTTGAATGCCTCTCACTACTCTGTAAAAAAAGGCAACACTCGCTCCCTTTACATACTACACATCATAGTACACAATGTACTAAGTCTTTCACTCTGCCACTGACAATCTTTCTGATCATAATATCAGCAAGGCATTCCTATGCCATGTTGGTCAAAATGTTTTGTTTCACGCTCTCAAGAGCAGTCCTGTTCTCAAATCATCATCTTCTCACTCGCAAGTTTCTTTGTCTACAAGACCTCACACAACAGCACCTCTCACAACAGCACCTCTCTTTTGTCCCTCTACTTCTCCAATGTCCAAAACATCTCCAAAGTGTAACTTTCCTTTAACCTATCCTTCCCTCCCAGTCTCTGTACATAGTTCTTTACCTCTTACCATATCTGTTGAGAGTATGGAGGTTCATCCTCCCCCTCATACAGTCCCTTCCTCTCCTGTCCCCTGCCAGGTTACTTCCTCCTGTCCCCTCCCAGGTTTCTTCCTCCTGTCCCCTCCCAGGTTTCTTCCTCCTGTCCCCTCCCAGGTTTCTTCCTCCTGTCCCCTCCCAGGTTTCTTCCTCCTGTCCCCTCCCAGGTTTCTTCCTCCTTGTCCCCTCCCAGGTTTCTTCCTCCTTGTCCCCTCCCAGGTTTCTTCCTCCTTGTCCCCTCCCAGGTTTCTTCCTCCTTGTCCCCTCCCAGGTTTCTTCCTCCTTGTCCCCTCCCAGGTTTCTTCCTCCTTGTCCCCTCCCAGGTTTCTTCCTCCTTGTCCCCTCCCAGGTTTCTTCCTCCTTGTCCCCTCCCAGGTTTCTTCCTCCTTGTCCCCTCCCAGGTTTCTTCCTCCTTGTCCCCTCCCAGGTTTCTTCCTCCTTGTCCCCTCCCAGGTTTCTTCCTCCTTGTCCCCTCCCAGGTTTCTTCCTCCTTGTCCCCTCCCAGGTTTCTTCCTCCTTGTCCCCTCCCAGGTTTCTTCCTCCTTGTCCCCTCCCAGGTTTCTTCCTCCTTGTCCCCTCCCAGGTTTCTTCCTCCTTGTCCCCTCCCAGGTTTCTTCCTCCTTGTCCCCTCCCAGGTTTCTTCCTCCTTGTCCCCTCCCAGGTTTCTTCCTCCTTGTCCCCTCCCAGGTTTCTTCCTCCTTGTCCCCTCCCAGGTTTCTTCCTCCCCTTGTCCCCTCCCAGGTTTCTTCCTCCTTGTCCCCTCCCAGGTTTCTTCCTCCTTGTCCCCTCCCAGGTTTCTTCCTCCTTGTCCCCTCCCAGGTTTCTTCCTCCTTGTCCCCTCCCAGGTTTCTTCCTCCTTGTCCCCTCCCAGGTTTCTTCCTCCTTGTCCCCTCCCAGGTTTCTTCCTCCTTGTCCCCTCCCAGGTTTCTTCCTCCTTGTCCCCTCCCAGGTTTCTTCCTCCTTGTCCCCTCCCAGGTTTCTTCCTCCTTGTCCCCTCCCAGGTTTCTTCCTCCTTGTCCCCTCCCAGGTTTCTTCCTCCTTGTCCCCTCCCAGGTTTCTTCCTCCTTGTCCCCTCCCAGGTTTCTTCCTCCTTGTCCCCTCCCAGGTTTCTTCCTCCTTGTCCCCTCCCAGGTTTCTTCCTCCTTGTCCCCTCCCAGGTTTCTTCCTCCTTGTCCCCTCCCAGGTTTCTTCCTCCTTGTCCCCTCCCAGGTTTCTTCCTCCTTGTCCCCTCCCAGGTTTCTTCCTCCTGTCCCCTCCCAGGTTTCTTCCTCCTTGTCCCCTCCCAGGTTTCTTCCTCCTTGTCCCCTCCCAGGTTTCTTCCTCCTTGTCCCCTCCTAGGTTTCTTCCTCCTTGTCCCCTCCCAGGTTTCTTCCTCCTTGTCCCCTCCCAGGTTTCTTCCTCCTTGTCCCCTCCCAGGTTTCTTCCTCCTTGTCCCCTCCCAGGTTTCTTCCTCCTTGTCCCCTCCCAGGTTTCTTCCTCCTTGTCCCCTCCCAGGTTTCTTCCTCCTTGTCCCCTCCCAGGTTTCTTCCTCCTTGTCCCCTCCCAGGTTTCTTCCTCCTGTCCCCTCCCAGGTTTCTTCCTCCTTGTCCCCTCCCAGGTTTCTTCCTCCTTGTCCCCTCCCAGGTTTCTTCCTCCTTGTCCCCTCCCAGGTTTCTTCCTCCTTGTCCCCTCCCAGGTTTCTTCCTCCTTGTCCCCTCCCAGGTTTCTTCCTCCTTGTCCCCTCCCAGGTTTCTTCCTCCTTGTCCCCTCCCAGGTTTCTTCCTCCTTGTCCCCTCCCAGGTTTCTTCCTCCTTGTCCCCTCCCAGGTTTCTTCCTCCTTGTCCCCTCCCAGGTTTCTTCCTCCTTGTCCCCTCCCAGGTTTCTTCCTCCTTGTCCCCTCCCAGGTTTCTTCCTCCTTGTCCCCTCCCAGGTTTCTTCCTCCTTGTCCCCTCCCAGGTTTCTTCCTCCTTGTCCCCTCCCAGGTTTCTTCCTCCTTGTCCCCTCCCAGGTTTCTTCCTCCTTGTCCCCTCCCAGGTTTCTTCCTCCTTGTCCCCTCCCAGGTTTCTTCCTCCTTGTCCCCTCCCAGGTTTCTTCCTCCTGTCCCCTCCCAGGTTTCTTTCTCCTGTCCCCTCCCAGGTTTCTTTCTCCTGTCCCCTCCCAGGTTTCTTTCTCCTGTCCCCTCCCAGGTTTCTTTCTCCTGTCCCCTCCCAGGTTTCTTTCTCCTGTCCCCTCCCAGGTTTCTTTCTCCTGTCCCCTCCCAGGTTTCTTTCTCCTGTCCCCTCCCAGGTTTCTTTCTCCTTGTCCCCTCCCAGGTTTCTTTCTCCTTGTCCCCTCCCAGGTTTCTTCCTCCTGTCCCCTCCTAGGTTTCTTCCATACTCTCCCTTCCCAAGCTTCTTCCCATGTTAACTCCATTACCCTGATCTTTACTTACCCTTCCCCTTCTATCTCCGATGCTGTCCCACATACAACTTCCTTGACCTCTGAAACACTTGAAGCTATCTCTGAATAAACCATACCACGGGCGGGGTTAGAACCCGCGATCGGTGTGTCTCGAAACTCCAGACCGTCGCGACGGTCTGGAGTTTTGAGACACACTGATCGAGGGTTCTAACCCCGCCCGTGGTGTGGTTTGTTTGCAATCATGTCATTACGATTTCGTGAATCATCTCTGAATATATTGAGGAGACTAAACCATTGATGGTCACTGATCCACCTCCCGTTGCTCCTGTTCACTCTTCTCCATCAGCACAACTCTTTTCTATCCCAGATTGCTGGTTTACTGGCATAAAGGGTAGGGTATGGCATGGGTTTCATGCCACATCTGCACTACTTGCGGTGCTTTGGTCCTCTTGGGAGCAGAGGGGAATTTACGGCCCTTTCATTCCTCCTAGAAGCTATCCCGCCACATCCCCCCCCTCCTTATTTTCTTTGTTTTTAGAAAAAGAAAAAAAAAGTGACTTAACTATGGAGTCCCCAATCCATGAACCAGCTCCTCTGAAGCCCCCTTTCTGCTTCAGCACCCTGTTCTGACCCTACCTTGTTATTGGACCACTCTTTGGACATTTCTAATGCCCCTGTACCTCCTCCTGGTGCTGCTCGTCACCTACTCCAGGTACCAGGGTTCCGCCTGACTCCTTTGATACACCTGACCTCTGGACTTCTGTGATCATGCTTCCGGCTTCTCCCTCTATGGTGCGTTGATTTTCGGATCTCCCACCCATCCCGTGTCGGAACAACTAGTCCCACACCTAAACACCCAAGACCATTAACTGATGATACTCGACTCACAAAATCGTAATGACACAATTGCAAACAAACCATACCACAGGCGGGGATAGAACCAGCGATCAGAGAGTCTCAAAACTCCAGTTCGTCACGGCCACACTAGCTGGAGATTCGTCTGTAAACCTTGCATTTGTGGTCACAGTGGTACCTGTGCTAACCTTCCTATGGTGTAGAAATATACCTAGTTGGACGAATCTTATTGTCACTAGCTGGTCCAGTGGCTATCGCAACGGTCAGGAGTTTGGAGACTCTCTGATCGCGGATTCTATCCCCGCCTATGGTATGGTTTTTTTCTGATGATACTTCTTAGCTTCCTTCTCGCTCTACCCAGAGAAGACTGGCATGACACTCGTTCACCTTACACAGTTTCAAAATAAACAATGGACTCTGCAACCGACTTTCCTGACTATCTTTCTGATCATAGTATTAGCAAGGCGCTCCTATGCCATGTTGGTCGAGTTATATCCTTTCGTCCTCTTCAAGGGGGGCTCCTTGTCGTGGTGAAGAGGCTCTTGGTCTGAGGAATTAGACCTGTCGGTCTCCTTCCTCAGACTGAACCTAATTACCCCCCAGTCCCCCCTTCCCTATCCCATCCTCCCTACCCTCCCTTTTTCCTTTCCTCCTCCTCCCTGTCCCTCTCTTATTCCCTTCCTCTTTTTGGCCTGTAGGATTCTTCCCACAGGCATGCTGGTTCCTAGGTAGGGGGAATGGTACCGGGGTCCATCCCATTCTGTTGAGGTTCTTGGGGGTGGCATAGTTTGCCGTGGAATCTGGATTGCCTGGGGATGTCTCGATCCCTCTCTGGTATCCCAGAGGGTGGCTTTGGGTGTCTTTTGGGCGACGGGTGTATCTCTGTAAGCCACCTTTCGGATTCCGGGGGTGGTGGTCGAAGGAGGTATGCTTTGTGGCGGATACCTCTTCAAGGGGGGCTCCTTGGCATGGTGAAGAGGCTCTTGGTCTGAGGAATTAGACCTGTTGGTCTCCTTCCTCAGACCGAACCTAATTACCCCCCAATCCCCCCTTCCCTATCCTATCCTCCCCATCCTCCCCTTTTTCCTTCCCTCCTCCTCTTTCCCACCCCTCCCTTTTACCCTTCCTCTTTTTGGCCTTTGGGATTTTTCCCACAGGTGCACTAGTTCCTAGGTAGGGGAAAGGGTACCAGGGTCCATCCCATTCCGTTGAGGTTCTTGGCGGTGGCGTAGTTTGCCGTGGAATCTGGATCGCCTTGGGATGTACCAAACCCTCTCTGGCGACGGGTGTATCTCTGGAAGCCACCTTTCGGATTCCAGGGGTGGGGATCGAAGGAGGAATGCTTTGTGGCGGATAACCGGCCGCCCTCTTTTGTCCATTGTGGTAGCTCGGCAGATGTGAGGTTGCTATGCCAGATTGCTGGTTTACTGGCATGAAGGGTAGGGTATGGCACTGGTTCCATGCTGCATCTGCGCTACTTGCGGTGCTGAGGTCTCTTGGGCGTGGAGGGAGATTTCTGGCCCTTTCATTCCTCCTAGGAACTATTCCTCCTGGTCCCCCCCCTTTTTTTATTCTTTTTATTTTTCCTTCTTTCTTTTTGTTTTTAAGAAAAAAAAAAGTAACCTAACCATGGAGTTCCCAATCCATGACCCCGCTACCCCCAGGCCCCTTCTTGTTACCGCACCTCATTCTGACCTCGCCTCGTCTTTTGACCACTCTTTGGACACTCCTAAGGCCCCTGTACCTCTTGCTGGTGCTTTTACGTCACCCATTTCAGGTGCCGGGGTTTTGACTGACTCCTTCAATTTGTCTGACCTCCGCTCTCCTTTGACTATGCTTCCGGCCTCTCCCTCTACGGTGTGGCGATTTTCGAATCGCCAGCCCGTCCCACGTTGGACCGACTCTGGTCCCACTTCTAAATGCCAACGGCAATCTCCAGATGATGATAGTTCATTACCTTCCCATTCTACTTGGAAAAGACCAACACGTCATGCACTCCCTCTCCACACTCGGTTTCGGACCACACAATGGACTAAATTCTTTACTTAAAGACAGACTTCTTCTGCTGCATATCTCTCCGACCATAGTATTGACAAAGCGCTCCTACGCCACGTTTGTAGAGATATTTCCTTTCATGCTCTTGAGTGGTACTCGCATCATCACAATCCAGAATTCTACCCAAGCTCATGATCTTTCTCATATCGATACTATTCCTATCACTATCGAAAAACATCATGCCCTCAATTCTTGTAGTGGTACTGTTATTCTGCCCCATACCGTAGTCCAACAGAATTTCCAGACATGTGGCAATGACATTCTCGAACAGCTGGAACTCTTAAGATCTCCCAATTCTCAAGGTAGACACCTATGTTCTTCCTGCCCGCGGACAAAGACAGTACCCATGCAATGTGGCTTGTTTAACTTTTGACAGCCGTGAACTCCCATCCTCTGTTTATGTAGCAGGACATTGGTTACAAATTCGGAAGGTGATCCCTACACCACAACAGTGTAGGAATTGCTGGCAATTTGGCCACCCAGCAAAATATTGCAGATCTATAGCCGAATGCCCAGTCTGTGGTGCCGATGACCATTCTAATACGTCTTGCAGTCGAACTCCCTCTTGCCTTAGTTGTAATGAGGCTCACCCTTCGTACTCTCACTGTTGCCAGGTCTACTTAAATGAGCGGGAAATTCGTTGCCTCAGAGGCAGAAGGTCTCCCTTGTGCTATGGCAGTTTCTCATCTCTGCCTCCAAGGGAGACTACCCCGTGTTTCTTATTCTCGTGTTTCAAAACGTTCCCCCACTTCTGGGGCCCCATCTTCTGCAGCCTCCTCCTGCGGTTGCCAGTCCCATTGTCACTCCTGTATCTAATTCTTTTGCTGTCCTGGGCCTTGGACGTCCCTACTTCAACACCTCAGTCTGTCCTCACTTCTTTGTGTCCTCCCTCACAAACTCTGGTATCGACAAGACCTCCTAGGACACCTCCTCCCAATCGTCCCTCTACTTCTCAGAGGTCCAATAAATCTCCTTTAACCCCTTATTCCCTTCATCCTCCTCCACATTTTACCTTCCCGGTCTCTGTACCTGGGTCTTCCCCTTTCTCTGGCTCTGTTACAAGTGTGGAGGTTCATCCTCCTTAGCGTACTGTGCCTTCCTTCCCTGTCCCCTCCCAGGTTTCTTCCTCTTCTGCCACCTCCCAGGTTTCTGCCTCTTCTGCCACCTCCCAGGTTTCTGCCTCTTCTGTCCCCTCCCACACTTCTCCATTTCCCTCCACCCTTTCCCCCCCCCCACCATAGTACAGTCCGTTACAGTTCCGATCTTTACTCAAACTCCTCCTCCTTCCGTCTCCAATATTGTCTCCCATACGATGTCTCTGAACTCCGAAACACTTGAAGCAATCTCTGAATATATTGCAGAGACCAAACCATCAATGGACACTGATCCACCCTCTGTTCCTTCTCTTTCCTCTTCTCCATCTGCGCAACTCCTTTCTTCACAGTGCACCGTTCCTTCGCTGCTTGAACGTTTTCCTTTGCCACCGCATGTGGACTTTTCTAACCCCTCTAGTCCGTAGGTACCCTTACCTGCGGATTTTAGGTATCTTTATCGTTGCCAATTATGGCCTATTTACAGTGGAATATACACGCCCTCAGGGGTAATTGGGGTGAGCTTCAGATGTTGCTCTCCCAGTCTTCCCCTGTGGGTGTTTGCTTACAGGAACCAAAATTACATGCTGCTGTTATCTATCCCATCTCAGGCTATAATTTATTGTGTTCTTCAGATCCTTTTCCTGATGGGACCTTTAATGAAAGTGCCCTCCTTCTACGCACTGATATTCCGTACCATCAGCTATTTGTTCGTACTTCGCTGAATTACACAGCAGCCTGTATCCACTTGCATAGGTGGTATACACTCTGTTCTTTGTATCTCTCTCCTTCTCGGGCATTATCTATCCCGGATATTGCCTTTCTTGTTTCATCATTACCGCCACCACTTCTGTTACTTGGAGATTTTAATGCCCATCATTTCCTCTAGGGGGGTCTCACTGTGATTCCCGTGGCATTCAGTTAGAGGCTTTTCTTGCTACCCACCCCCTCCATGTTTTAAATACAGGTACTCACACCCATTTTGATCCTCACTCATACTCTCTCTTGCATGATCTCTCTGTCTGCTCTTCCTCCGCCGCATTAGCCTTCACCTGGTCTGTTCTCCCAGATTTACATGACAGTGATCGTTTCCCAATCATTCTTACTTCCCCTTCATATTCACTACCTCTTCGTAACCCACACTGGCAATTTGATCAGGCAGATTGGAACCTTTGCTCACAACTGTTTTTAGTGAGGTTCCTTCTTCGTCCTCCATTGATGAGCTTTTACACCTCTTCTCGTCCTCCATTTTAACCACAGCTCATTCTATACCCCAAACTTCGGGCAGGCATTCTCAGAAATGCATTCCTTGGTGGTCTCCTGCTTGTGCTCGTGCAGTACGTTTGAAACACGCTGCGTGGGACAGGTACCGGTACAATAGAACCATGGAGAGACTTCTTGATTTTAAGCAGAAGCGTGCGATCACTTGCTGTGTCATCCATGATGCTAAACGCACTTGCTGGTGAGATTTTCTACACAATCACCTCTGCTTCCTCTGAGTGCAGTCTGGAAAAAAGTACGAAAACTGAGTGGCAGATAATCTCCTGACCCGGCTCCTGTTCTGCGGGTTGCCGGTGTTGATACAGCAATCCCACTAGATGTTGCCAATGAAATTGGCAATCATCTGGTCCGTATTTCTCAGGGGATCCATCTATGCCCCTCGTTTCTTCCCTCAAAGTCTGCCAGAGAGTTAGCACCCTTGGACTTTTCTTCTCTCAGAGAAGAACAGTATAATGTGCCTTTTACACTTCAGGAACTGGAGGCAACACTCTCAGCTTGCAGATCATCGGCAGCTGGGCCCGACGACATTAATATTCGTATGCTACAACATTTTCATCAGTCAGCCCTTGCAGTCCTATTACGCCTTTTCAATCTTACTTGGTCACAAGGAGTTCTTCCACAGCCATGGAAATCTGCCATTGTTCTCCCTTTCTGCAAACCGGGCACTATGGGACATGAAGCCTCCCACTATCATCCCATTGCTCTTACCAGTGCAGTTTGCAAAGTGATGGAATGCCTGGTAAATAGACAACAGTCTCTCCACTCGTCAATATGGCTTTCGCAAGGGACGTTCTACCATAGACCCCTTACTACGCTTGGATACGTATGTTCGTAATGCCTTTGCGAATAACCACTCAGTTATTGCCATATTTTTTGACCTTGAGAAGGCATATGACAACTTGGAGGTACAATTTTTTGGCCCAAGCCCACTCCTTAGGCCTCCGAGGCAATCTACCATCCTTCCTTAAGAACAGACATTTCCGTGTTCGGGTTAATAATGTGCTCTTCCCGGACTTTATCCAAGCTGAAGGTGTCCCCCAGGGATGTGTTCTGAGCACAACACTTTTTCTCCTTGCTATAAATGATTTGGCCTCTAGTCTTCCATCAAATATTTGGCCATCACTCTGTTGATGACTTCGCTATTGCCTGTGCAGGCGCTGACTGTCACCTTATTACAGTTTCTCTCCAGCATGCGGTCGACCGTGTTTCCAATTGGGCCACCACACATGGGTTTAAATTTTCCAGCACCAAAACTCACCGAATTACTTTCACTAGACGCTCTGTCATCTCCGATCATCCTTTGTACCTCTATGGCTCCCGTATCCCTGAACGTGATAGTCAGGTTTCTGGGCCTCCTCTTTGACCGTAGGTTATCCTGGAAACCTCACATTACCTCTCTGAAGGCAACTTGTCACAGCTGCTGAACCTTCTTAAAACCCTTGCTCATCTTTCATGGGGAGCTGATCGTCGAACTCTCCTTCGCCTACCTTCAGCCCTCATTTTATCGAAACTTGATTATGGTGACCAGATCTATTCAGCAGCCTCTCCTGCTACTCTCTAGCCTTAACCCCATTCATCACCAAGGATTACGTTTATGCCTTGGCGCTTTTCGCTCTTCCCCTGTTGAGAGCCTATATGCAGAAGCGAACGTTCCATCCTTGTCTGATCACCATGATGCCCATTGCCTTCGCTACTATGTACGTTCTCATGATCCCCACAATCCTTCCGTTTATAGAATGGTCACTGATATTAGTAGACATTCTTTATTTGTTCGCCGCCGCTGTTTACTCCATCCCTTCTCTCTTTGCCTACATTCGCTCTTGTCTTCTCTTCAATTACCACCTTTCTATGTTCATATAGCATCTCATTTTTCCCTACCCCCCTAGGAAATTCCAGCTGTTCGAGTCTGTTCTTTCTCCCTTGCTCAAAAGCCCAACTGCCTACGGTCGCTTCCCGCTCTCTTTTTCTTGACCACTTCCATTCTCATTCTCATGCCTTTGCAGTGCAAGCAGATGGCTCTAAGTCTTCTGACAGCGTAGGATTCGCAGCAGTGTTTCTGGACAGCGTTGTACGAGGGCATTTACTATCTTGGGCTAGTATTTTTACTGCTGAATTGTATGCCATTCTTGCATCACTTATCCGTATTTCATCTATGCCTGTGTCATCATTTGTGGTTGTCTCAGACTCCCTTAGTGCTTTACAGGCTATACAGAAATTTGATACACCTCACCCCTTAGTCCTCCGTATCCAACTTTGGCTAAGCCGCATCTTTACCAAGCATAAAGATATTGTTTTTTGTTGGGTCCCTGGTCATGTTGACGTACAGGGCAATGAACAGGCAGACACTGCTGCGCGGTCAGCAGTACATGACCTACCAGTTTCATATGTTTTACTATGCTCGGTAACAAACTTCAGTCTTATTAAACCGAGTATAGGTTACTGGCCATCTTCTTGTCACCAGTGTCGAGGTTGAGAGACTGTCTCCCATCTTCGCATTGGCCATACTAGTCTTACTCATGGATATCTCATGGAAAGGTGCCCTGCTCCTCTGTGAGAATTGTCAGGTTCCATTATCAGTCGGTAACATTCTGTTAGACTGCCCACTTTGTCAAGGAGCACGCAGAATATACCTCCATCGTTGTCTTCGCTCTGCTGCTCTCTCTTTACCTTCCCTTCTCGCTGATGGACCCACCTTTCATCCGGACACTCTCATTGACTTTTTGACAACAACTGACTTACTTCACAAGCTCTGATACCTTCAGCCCTTTCTACCTCAATCTCTTGCTGCCCTCTACCCCTTCACTATCCCCTACCCCGCTGTTTTCTGTAACCTACTGATCATCCCTCCCCCCTTCAGCCGCCCAATACCCTCGCTTCCTTCCCTACCCTGCAGCGGTGTATAGCCCTTGTGGCTTAGCGCTTCTTTTTGATTATAATAATACAGTGAAACATACAAGTGAACAGTATTTAGATAAGGCTAAAGAGGTTTTTGTGGCATTTATGGATTTGGAAAAGGCGTATGACAGGGTGGATGGGGGGCAATGTGGCAGATGTTGCAGGTGTATGGTATAGGAGGTAGGTTTCTGAAAGCGGTGAAGTTTTTCGAGGATAGTGAGGCTCAAGTTAGAGTATGTAGGACAGAGGGAGATTATTTCCCAGTAAAAGTAGGCCTTAGACAAGGATGTGTGATGCCACCATGGTTAATATAGTTATTGATGGGGTTGTAAGAGAAGTAAGTGCGAGGGTCTTGGCAAGAGGCGTGGAGTTAAAAGATAAAGAATCGCACATAAAGTGGGAGTTGTCACAGTTGCTCTTTGCTGATGACACTGTGCTCTTGGGAGATTCTGAAGAGAAGTTGCAGAGGTTGGTGGATGAATTTGGTAGGGTATGTAAAAGAAGAAAATTGAAAGTGAATACAGGAAAGAGTAAGGTTATGAGGATAACAAAAAGATTAGGTGATGAAAGATTGAATATCAGATTGGAGGGAGAGAGTATGGAGGAGGTGAATGTATTCAGATATTTGGGAGTGGACGTGTCAGCGGATGGGTCTATGAAAGATGAGGTGAATCATAGAATTGAGGGGAAAAGGGTGAGCGGTGGACTTAGGAGTCTGTGGAGACAAAGAACTTTGTCCTTGGAGGCAAAGAGAGGATGTATGAGAGTATAGGTTTACCAACGCTCTTATATGGGTGATGAATGTTGCAGCGAGGAGACTGGAGGCAGTGGAGATGTCATGTCTGAGGGCAATGTGTGGTGTGAATATAATGCAGAGAATTCGTAGTTTGGAAGTTAGGAGGAGGTGCAGGATTACCAAAACTGTTGTCCAGAAGGCTGAGGAAGGGTTGTTGAGGTGGTTTGGACATGTAGAGAGAATGGAGAGAAACAGAATGGCTTCAGGAGTGTATCAGTCTGTAGTGGAAGGAAGGCGGGGTAGGGGTCGGCCTAGGAAAGGTTGGAGGGAGGGGGTAAAGGAGGTTTTGCGTGCGAGGGGCTTGGACTTCCAGCGGGCATGTGTGAGCATGTTTGATAGGAGTGAATGGAGACAAATGGTTTTTAATGCTTGACGTGCTGTTGGAGTGTGAGCAAAGTAACATTTATGAAGGGATTCAGGGAAACTGGCAGACCGGACTTGAGTCCTGGAGATGGGAAGTACAGTGCCTGCACTCTGAAGGAGGGGTGTTAATTTTGCAATGTAAAAACTGTAGTGTAAAGCACCCTTCTGGTAAGACAGTGATGGAGTGAATGATGGTGAAAGTTTTTCTTTTTTGGGCCACCCTGCCTTGGTGGGAATTGGCCAGTGTGCTAATAAAAAAAAAAGAAAAACAAAAGATTTCAGTGCTCTGTTTATTCACATGAGAGATTTTAACCATCCAATTGATTTTCAAAAAGTTTAGAAAATTGTATCAAGCAAGTCTATGGTCGACAGGAATATAATTGAATCTTGTTTCATAAAAAAGTAGTTTTGACAATAATATGAATATTTCCTTTGGTTTATATAAATTAGATCCATTTATAATTAATAGAATTTGGGAAGAATTTAATAATACATTGGACAAATAATAATTCTTAATTTTTGGTTAGAATAGTTTGTTAATTGCATGAAGGACCTGTCTAGTTGGGCCAGCGGGCCTGCTGCAGTGTTCTTTCTTATGAGTCGCACGTCAGGTGTTGCTTTGTTATGGGATGTGATGGTGAGGTGTGGTCTAGACCCTTTATATGCCTTCCTTTGATGCATTACTTTTATTGTTCCTTGATGTGAGTAGTGGCGAAAGCGCTTGAAATTTCATTATTCTTTCACAGTGGTTGTTTTGCATATTCTGATATCACCTGTTTTCTGTGATCTTATTGCATGTTAAGATAAATTCAGTTAATCATCAGTGGCATAGCTAGGATGTTTGGCATCCAGGGTGAGATCTCGATGCCACCCTTTCCCTCCCTTCCCCTTCTACTGTCAACGTCTGATCTGGTGGACGTCGACCTCACTAGTGATAACTCCCAACATTCAGTTCTTTAGACATCTGCAAATATTTATTTCCCCTCCCTCCTCCTCTCCATCCATGCCTCTCACCCTCTCACTCAGTGGATGTACCTTAGTGGTAGTGAGGGGTTCTTGAACCTGATTACCTCCCATTGATATTAATTATAAAATTAAGACTTCTTTTGACTAACCTATTGTACCAACTATGACTTTAGTTTTGCAGCCTCACTAACTCCAACCTTCATTAACAAAAAAAAAAACCCTGTTTTGCAATGCTCTATGACCCATACAGTCTTAGCACGTGTTAGTGTAATTCTTTTGTATGACCTCTACGATGATAGCGATTTCCAATGAAAAACAATTATTTGAACTTTTCCTATTAATGTGTGTAACACTTTGCAGTAAAATGTTACTTTTTGTACAGAAAGCAAGTTCCTCGATTCGGTATTTTTCTTAACTGTTGCCGATCTAGCAGTGGAGCTGCGCCCCCAGCCCCCACCCCAGGAGCAGCAGCAGGACCAGGAAGGGAGTGTGTGTATATGCTAGGATGCGGCCCCCAGGAGCAGCAGCAGGACCAGGAAGGGAGTGGGTGTATATGCTAGGATGCGGCCTTCATGCTCTAGTCTCTCAACGTGTCCTCACACTTTTATCCTCATACACAGAATCATCTGCAAATCTGCCTCCTCATTTAATATATTTTACTTTGATTCTATTGCGTGTGTTTGCATTATGTAACAATGTCATATCCAATGTCTTTTAAATATATCATTTTACGGAATATATATGCTGAATCAACTTTAAATTAGTACTGTACTTTTTATTTTTTATGTGGTCTTCAGTTTTTTAGTTATTTCACATATTAAGGAAATCTCATGTTAGCTGTCCTAATATCCCAGATCTTCAAAAACTGTTATAGTGGCATCGTAACATTTTTTCATATTTTTGGTGCCGATTTCAATAATTATTTGTCCATTATGGGTTTAGCGCTTACTTATGATTGCAAATTATTATAATAATGTTACAAAGGTATATGAAACTCCTGGCATTCTTAGTGTTGTTATATGGAATGGTATGGGCAAATATATATATATATATATATATATATATATATATATATATATATATATATATATATATATATATATATATATATATATATATATATATATAATGTGCCGAATAAGTATAACTGGTCAGTTAGCAAGAACTAGTTTAAAATTAAGTCCTTTCTAAAATCTGTAGACGAGGATATATTGAAGATTTGTGAAATAACGCATGATAAAAAATAAAAAATAAAATCGTTTACAAATCTACTAAAATTGCGCCCCCCCCCCCAAAAGAAAAAAAAAATTCCAATCCTTAAAAGGACAGAGCCACATTCAGCCAAGAATTTGTTGGTTCTGCCATATGAAGACATTCTTAATATACCTCTGTTTATGAACTTGAGAATTAAAGTTGTATTCAAAAAATATTAATCAAACATTTTTTTTATTGCATAAAGAATTTTCCCCAAAATTATGGCTGTCTATAAGATTCCCTGTACAAAAATGCAATAATTTTGGGGGAACACTGGAAAAAGTCGTGAACTGAGATTACTACAAAACTAGAGCATTAGATCTGGGCAAGAGTCTAATGCTGTGTTTATTCCTGTGAAAAGGTTGTATCAGGAAAGATGTATCAGGCAAGCTCTTGATTATAGAAAATAGAATCCAATCTAATGAAAGGTACTGCTTATTGCAGTTTGAATACGAGTCCAGGATTGCATAAATTATGAATGAATTTAGGATGTTAATATTAAAGTCAGTGTTGACGAAATTCCCCATTGCCTGCCATGTCACTCTAAAACTTTTACATGACCTATAACATGACGAAAACCTCACAATAATGGAAAAGAATTCCCATGCTCATTGAGTAGGATCTGTGGCTTAGCGCTTCTTTTTGATTATAATAATAATAATGAGTAGGATCATGTGTGAGGTCACATATAAGGTAACATTAGCTTTATAAGTTACCTGTTTTACTGTTTTCACTGTTCTTTGATAATGCGAGAAGATTTGCCACCGTGGTTATATTGCATATTTTAATAACGCCTGTTTACTCTTATCTTACTTTGTGTGTGTACTCACCTAATTGTACTCACCTAATTGTGGTTGCAGGGGTCGAGACTCAGCTCCTGGCCCCGCCTCTTCACTGATCGCTACTAGGTCACTCTCCCTGAGCCGTGAGCTTTATCATACCTCTGCTTAAAGCTATGTATGGATCCTGCCTCCACTACATCGCTTCCCAAACTATTCCACTTACTGACTACTCTGTGGTTGAAGAAATACTTCCTAACATCCCTGTGATTCATCTGTGTCTTTAGCTTCCAACTGTGTCCCCTTGTTACTGTGTCCAATCTCTGGAACATCCTGTCTTTGTCCACCTTGTCAATTCCTCTCAGTATTTTGTATGTCGTTATCATGTCCCCCCTATCTCTCCTGTCCTCCAGTGTCGTCAGGTTGATTTCCCTTAACCTCTCCTCGTAGGACATACCTCTTAGCTCTGGGACTAGTCTTGTTGCAAACCTTTGCACTTTCTCTAGTTTCTTTACGTGCTTGGCTAGGTGTGGGTTCCAAACTGGTGCCGCATACTCCAATATGGGCCTAACGTATACGGTGTACAGGGTCCTGAACGATTCCTTATTAAGATGTCGGAATGCTGTTCTGAGGTTTGCTAGGCGCCCATATGCTGCAGCAGTTATTTGGTTGATGTGCGCTTCAGGAGATGTGCCTGGTGTTATACTCACCCCAAGATCTTTTTCCTTGAGTGAGGTTTGTAGTCTCTGACCCCCTAGACTGTACTCCGTCTGCGGCCTTCTTTGCCCTTCCCCAATCTTCATGACTTTGCACTTGGTGGGATTGAACTCCAGGAGCCAATTGCTGGACCAGGTCTGCAGCCTGTCCAGATCCCTTTGTAGTTCTGCCTGGTCTTCGATCGAGTGTATTCTTCTCATCAACTTCACGTCATCTGCAAACAGGGACACCTCAGAGTCTATTCCTTCCGTCATGTCGTTCACAAATACCAGAAACAGCACTGGTCCTAGGACTGACCCCTGCGGGACCCCGCTGGTCACAGGTGCCCACTCTGACACCTCGCCACGTACCATGACTCGCTGCTGTCTTCCTGACAAGTATTCCCTGATCCATTGTAGTGCCTTCCCTGTTATCCCTGCTTGGTCCTCCAGTTTTTGCACCAATCTCTTGTGTGGAACTGTGTCAAACGCCTTCTTGCAGTCCAAGAAAATGCAATCCACCCACCCCTCTCTCTCTTGTCTTACTGCTGTCACCATGTCATAGAACTCCAGTAGGTTTGTGACACAGGATTTCCCGTCCCTGAAACCATGTTGGCTGCTGTTGATGAGATCATTCCTTTCTAGGTGTTCCACCACTCTTCTCCTGATAATCTTCTCCATGATTTTGCATACTATACATGTCAGTGACACTGGTCTGTAGTTTAATGCTTCATGTCTGTCTCCTTTTTTAAAGATTGGGACTACATTTGCTGTCTTCCATGCCTCAGGCAATCTCCCTGTTTCGATAGATGTATTGAATATTGTTGTTAGGGGTACACATAGCGCCTCTGCTCCCTCTCTCAGTACCCATGGGGAGATGTTATCTGGCCCCATTGCCTTTGAGGTATCTAGCTCACTCAGAAGCCTCTTCACTTCTTCCTCGGTTGTGTGCACTGTGTCCAGCACTTGCTGGTGTGCCCCACCTCTCCGTCTTTCTGGAGTCCCTTCTGTCTCCTCTGTGAACACTTCTTTGAATCTCTTGTTGAGTTCTTCACATACTTCACGGTCATCTCCTGTTGTCTCTCCTCCTTCCTTCCTTAGCCTGATTACCTGGTCCTTGACTGTTGTTTTCCTCCTGATGTGGCTGTACAACAGTTTCGGGTCAGATTTGGCTTTCGCTGCTATGTCATTTTCATATTGTCTTTGGGCCTCCCTTCTTATCTGTGCATATTCGTTTCTGGCTCTACGACTGTTCTCCTTATTCTCATGGGTCCTTTGCCTTCTATATTTCTTCCATTCCCTAGCACACTTGGTTTTTGCCTCCCTGCACCTTTGGGTAAACCATGGGCTCATCCTGGCTTTTTCATTACTCCTGTTACCCTTGGGTACAAACCTCTCCTCAGCCTCCTTGCATTTTGCATTTTGTGTGTGTGTGTGTGTGTGTGTGTGTGTGTGTGTGTGTGTGTGTGTGTGTGTGTGTGTGTGTGTGTGTGTGTGTGTGTGTGTGTGTGTGTGTGTGTCGTACCAAATAAGTAAAACTTGTGATTTTGGCTTAAATAGCAACACTGTTCTTTCCTAATAAAGCAAGCAAAAATTTGTGTATGCAAGAATTTTGCAAAAATCATTCTGAACCTAACGAAAAAAACATATTTCATTGTATTTATTATTAATTAAATTATTGTAAAATTATCTTAAACATATTTAATTGGATTAGGTTAAATTACATTGAGCTTGTTATAATAAGGTTAGCTAAGTTTTCTTAGGTTCTTTTGGTACAAAATTATTAATTATACATTAATGTAAATGAAAAAAAAAAATCTTTTTAAACATTGAAAATTTTTAGAAAGGACTTAATATTCAACGAGTTGTTGCTAATTGACCAGTTTCACCTATTACTTACACACACACACACACACACACACACACACACACACACACATACACACACACACACACACACACACACACACGCAACCCCACACACACACGCAACCCCACACACACACGCAACCCCATACACACACACGCAACTCCCCCACACACACGCAACCCCCCCACACACACACAACCCCACACACACACAACCCCACACACACACAACCCCACACACACACACCCCCACACACACACACAACCCCACACACACACACAACCCCACACACACACACAACCCCACACACACACACAACCTCACACACACACACAACCTCACACACACACACACACACACACACACACACACACACACACACACACACACAACCTCACACACACACACACACAACCCCACACACACACACACACAACCTCACACACACACACACAACCCCACACACACACAACCCCACACACACAACTCCACACACACACACACACAACCCCACACAGCCACACACACAACCCCACACACAGCCACACACACAGCCACACACACACACAGCCACACACACACACACAGCCACACACACACACAGCCACACACACACACAGCCACACACACACACAGCCACACACACACACAGCCACACACACACACAGCCACACACACACACAGCCACACACACACACAGCCACACACACACACAGCCACACACACACAGCCACACACACACAGCCACACACACACAGCCACACACACACCACACACACACGCCAGACACACACACACACCACACACACACCACACACACACCACACACACACCACACACACACCACACACACACCACACACACACCACACACACACCACACACACACCACACACACCATAGCTTTAAGCAGAGGTATGATAAAGCTCACGGCTCAGGGAGAGTGACCTAGTAGCGATCAGTGAAGAGGCGGGGCCAGGAGCTCGGACTCGACCCCCGCAACCTCAACTAGGTGAGTACAACTAGGTGAGTACACACACACACACACAGCCACACACACACACACACACAGCCACACACACAGCCACACACACACACAGCCACACACACACACAGCCACACACACACACAGCCACACATACTCACAGCCACACACACACACACAGCCACACACCACACACACAGCCACACACCACACACACCACCCACACACCACACACACACCACACACACACACACACACACACACACACACACACACACACACACACACATCAGAGGCGCTATGTGTACCCCTAACAACAATATTCAATACATCTATCGAAACAGGGAGATTGCCTGAGGCATGGAAGACAGCAAATGTAGTCCCAATCTTTAAAAAAGGAGACAGACATGAAGCATTAAACTACAGACCAGTGTCACTGACATGTATAGTATGCAAAATCATGGAGAAGATTATCAGGAGAAGAGTGGTGGAACACCTAGAAAGGAATGATCTCATCAACAGCAGCCAACATGGTTTCAGGGACGGGAAATCCTGTGTCACAAACCTACTGGAGTTCTATGACATGGTGACAGCAGTAAGACAAGAGAGAGAGGGGTGGGTGGATTGCATTTTCTTGGACTGCAAGAAGGCGTTTGACACAGTTCCACACAAGAGATTGGTGCAAAAACTGGAGGACCAAGCAGGGATAACAGGGAAGGCACTACAATGGATCAGGGAATACTTGTCAGGAAGACAGCAGCGAGTCATGGTACGTGGCGAGGTGTCAGAGTGGGCACCTGTGACCAGCGGGGTCCCGCAGGGGTCAGTCCTAGGACCAGTGCTGTTTCTGGTATTTGTGAACGACATGACGGAAGGAATAGACTCTGAGGTGTCCCTGTTTGCAGATGACGTGAAGTTGATGAGAAGAATACACTCGATCGAAGACCAGGCAGAACTACAAAGGGATCTGGACAGGCTGCAGACCTGGTCCAGCAATTGGCTCCTGGAGTTCAATCCCACCAAGTGCAAAGTCATGAAGATTGGGGAAGGGCAAAGAAGGCCGCAGACGGAGTACAGTCTAGGGGGTCAGAGACTACAAACCTCACTCAAGGAAAAAGATCTTGGGGTGAGTATAACACCAGGCACATCTCCTGAAGCGCACATCAACCAAATAACTGCTGCAGCATATGGGCGCCTAGCAAACCTCAGAACAGCATTCCGACATCTTAATAAGGAATCATTCAGGACCCTGTACACCGTGTATGTTAGGCCCATATTGGAGTATGCGGCACCAGTTTGGAACCCACACCTAGCCAAGCACGTGAAGAAACTAGAGAAAGTGCAAAGGTTTGCAACAAGACTAGTCCCAGAGCTAAGAGGTATGTCCTACGAGGAGAGGTTAAGGGAAATCAACCTGACGACACTGGAGGACAGGAGAGATAGGGGGGACATGATAACGACATACAAAATACTGAGAGGAATTGACAAGGTGGACAAAGACAGGATGTTCCAGAGATTGGACACAGTAACAAGGGGACACAGTTGGAAGCTGAAGACACAGATGAATCACAGGGATGTTAGGAAGTATTTCTTCAGCCACAGAGTAGTCAGTAAGTGGAATAGTTTGGGAAGCGATGTAGTGGAGGCAGGATCCATACATAGCTTTAAGCAGAGGTATGATAAAGCTCACGGCTCAGGGAGAGTGACCTAGTAGCGATCAGTGAAGAGGCGGGGCCAGGAGCTCGGACTAAACCCCCGCAACCTCAACTAGGTGAGTACAACTAGGTGAGTACACACACCACACACACACACCACACACACACATACACACTCATACACCACACACACCAGATACACACTCATACACCACACACACCACACACACACCACACACACACACCACACACACCACACACACACACACACCACACACACACCACACACACACCACACACACACCACACACCACACACACCACACACACACACCACACACACACCCCACACACACACACACGCCACACACACACACACGCCACACACACACACCACACACACACACCACACACACACACACCACACACACACACCACACACACACACCACACACACACACACACCACACACACCACACACCACACTCACCACACACACCACACACCACACACACCACACACCACACTCACCACACACCACACACACCACACACACACCACACACACACCACACACACACCACACACACACCACACACACACCACACACACCACACACCACACACACCACACACACACCACACACACACCACACACACACCACACACACACCACACATCACACACACATCATACACAGTCATACACCACACATACCACACACCACATACCACACACCACACACACATACCACACACCACACACACACCCCACACACGCACACAGGCACGCACGTGTACACTCACTATATATATATAGTGTGTGTGTGTTTGTGTGCAGTAAGATAATAGGACACATGTAATATCTTAATATGTAATATAACTACAGTGAAAAAATTAATATTCTAAGCACTTTCATGATTTCACATTATCAAGGAACAGTGATAATGTGAGAAACTAGGAAAACGCTTGGAATATTGCTGTTATATTGCATCTCTCTCCCTCTCCCCGTCTCCCCTGTATCCCCCATCTCCCCCTCCCTCTCTCCGTCTTACAAGCACACAGTACATATATACTTGCACCTATACCCGTGCGCATGTGCACGTTTACGTGCAGATACACAGACTCGATGGTAGCGCTAGAAATTAAATATGGAAGTCACAGTGATGCTAGGATATACTTTGCTTTAAAGTGATCAGAAAGTGGAACGATCTAGATACCAAAGTGGCAGACAAGATAGCCAGTGGATGGAGGATGGATAGAATGATTGAAACTCAACAAAATCATTTAAGACAGGGATAATTAAATAAATAAAACGCAACTTAAAGATATTAAATAAAGGACTCTTGACAGCAGCTGCAGAGGACATTAGATGAACAAACCAAGATAATGAAGATACAGGTGATAGATCAGGAACTGGCTGAGAATACGGGTCACATAGAGAAGAAATTAAAGCTTTAGTAGAGTACAAAACTAAATTACAAGATAGTTTTGCAGGAATAACCAAGCATAAGACAGAACTAGGACAGGTGCAGCTAGTACAAAATATTTTCTGAAAATGTCAACAATAGCTTAGGAAAAGTTTGGAAGAAAATATATCTAAGATAGTTTAACAAAATTCTCTAAAGGGAGAAACTGAACAACAATTGGTGGTAGCTAAAAATTGACTGCTAGAACCAATATTAAAAAAGAAATTAAAAAGTATTTTGCAAGTAACAGTGAGAGAGACTGTTGATTAAACAGTTATGGCTGTATTGAAAAGGAAATAATCATGTATAGAAGCAAAGAGGAATAACAGCAAACGAGATGACAAGATGCATTGTGGATTTCAGTATTCAGGAGCTTATTGTCAATATTAGATTGTATTAACAAGAACAAAGGAATAAATTTTCAGCATAACTGTTTAAACCCACTTGGAAAGAGTGATCATGTACCATGGTAAATAAGAGATGCAGTGAAGTATAACTTAAGAGGTGAAAAATAAACTTTTCAACAATAACGATTAGATTAAAACAACAAGTTGAAATTAAATGGGACATGTTAAAAGGGACAGTGTATATAAAAGTAGAATTAAACAGTTTATTCCAAAGAGGACTGCTCAGAATAATAATGGTTTAATGAAAGGTATTAGAGAACTATGGAAAAAAAAGGACTTGGAATTAAGTAAGTTTATTCAGGTATACACAAATACAGTTACATAGAATCATCATACATAGCAGCATATGTGTAGAGAACCTAGGATAACCCAAAAAAGTCAGTGACTTATTTCCATTGGGTCAAGAAGCTTGTATTCAAACACCCTTGTAGGTTTAACGCTTCTTTTTTATTATAATCATATTCAAAGTGGCTAAAAATTTATATACAAATGTAAGGAGATAGGAAGAAAGAAATTTTGAAGAATAGTATATAAGAGAAAGGTAGAACTAAACTGTTTAGATTTGTAAACAGTAAACTAAATGTTAGACAAAATACAAAGAAAGGACTCTAGCAAAAATCAGTGAAGTACAGTATAGCAGGATGTGTATGAGGTATTCAATAGAAAGCTACAAAGTGTGTTCACAAAAGAAGGTATTTAATGTATTAGATTATAATCTCAGGCAGACAGCTGAATTAGAGTACACTGAAATAACTAAAGAGGAAGTAAAGCAGGTGTTACTAGATGCTGATGAGAAGCCATAGGATCAGATGAGATAGTACGGTGGATCTGGATCTTACAAGAATGTGCAGAATTAATTATTATATCCACTTTGGGAAATATTCCATATTTTACTCCAGAAAAGTAAATTGGCAAACACATGGAAGATGACACATATTGTGCCTATATTTAAATTAAGGTGACAAAGGACCCTTTAAACTGCAGGCCGGTTTTCTTCAGTGTTGTAAAATTAGTGGAAAAAGTTATTAGAGGTGGAGTAATACTTTTAAAATTAATAGCACGTAGGTGATACAGAAAAAAATTTGTCGATCTGAAAATTCATATATATTAAATCTGTTATTATGACAGTTAGGGAAATTGTTAGACATGGATTTGCAGATTGGATTTACCTACACTTTAAGAATCCTCTGGATAGTTTCCCATGAAGGATTAAACTGGAAATGGAAATATAGGAGGAATTAAAGGTAAATTAATTACAAAGGATAAAAGTTTTTATTTGAGAAGAAAATACAAAGTTATATACATGTAATGGGAAAAAGTCTGCATGCGGGGAATGGCACGGATTTATAATTACCTCAATAATGTTTCGAATGTATATATATGATTTGCCAAGAGGAATAACAAATTATGAATATATTTGTCAGAATCTTGTGTAAAATAAATGATAAACTTGACTGTAAATCTATACATGAGGATCTGAATAAAGTGAGCACATGAAATGAAGGCTAATGGAATTTAATGTATACAAGTCCCAAGTAATGGAAATAGTAAGCAAAATCAGGATATATGAAGCATATACAGTAGTCTATTAAAACTACCAGACAGTGGGAGCTAGGAGTTATTAGCAAAAAAATTGTCACCAGAAGATCGTATATATGAAACTGAGACACTCGTATGATGCACTGACAAACTACAAAACAATTTTCAAATAAATGGTGAAATGTTAAGAACCAGTACCAAACTTGGTATATGCAGTTGTATTTTTTCAGGTGTGGGGGTGCCACATCTGAAAAGGTATAGACTAGCAAAAATGTCTAGAGCTACAAAATGGCTGTTGGTTGAGCAATGACTTGTGAAAGGTTAAAAATGTTTTTAAGATTCTCTTGTTGGCTGATAAGAAAAGAGGAGATATACTAACCTACAGGATCTTGAAAGGGTAGCTGAAGATTTCTGAGTATCTGCAACAGGAATAACAAGAGGCCACAGTTGCAAATTGAGGAAGAGGTGTCGTGGAAAGCAAAACAGAAATTTTTTTCTCAAATATTAGTTGACCAGTGGAATGCATTAAATGAGGAATTAATAAGTGTTGCAACAATTGAAAATCTGAAGAAAATTGTGACTAACAGTATTGAAGACAGGGCACTATTTGTAACTACAGGAGCATAGTTGTGCTCTTGTAGTTACAAATAAGTAATTACACACCATAAAACACAAACACACACACACACACACACACACACACACACACACACACACACACACACACACACACACACACACACACATATACACACACACACACGGACACACACACACACACACACACACACACACACGGACACACACACACACACACACACACGGACATACATTCATATTATATATATATATATATATATATATATATATATATATATATATATATATATATATATATATATATATATATATATAATCTCGAGCAAACTCAAAGCTGAGTACCTATGAGGAAAAAATAAATAACTACCATTTCTCTTTTTCAGACTTTATTTTAACTTAAGATTCCTCTTGTGTAAAGTACGATCCCTCCTTAAAATGGATTGACTTTGCTCATCATGTTGGTTGGTGAAGATATAGCTTGGTTGCTGCTTAAGATTATTATATTGTTTGATGCAAAAATATATTTGTTGATTACGATTTGCTAATGTTATGTACAATGAAACATTATCTAATGATTGCTTTTAAGTTTTGAATGTGTATTTTTTTTAATAAGGAGTTATAAAAGCCCTTGTTGACCATTTCACCAGTGATAATTTTCCATCGGCTAATTCGACATTCCATGGTTAGGAATTCTAGCCCTGCTGCATTGTAAGCTGTTCTACTCACACAATTTTTAAGGTTTGCCTCTTAGCCGATAATTATTGATACAAGTGAGGGGTTGACCACAGGCTGCACGGGAGAAACTGGAGCATAAAAATTACAATATAAGGATCTTTGGCTTTAGATGGGACTCTTTTTACATCTTTCTTCACTTCAGTTAAAGTGAAGAAAGTCCTGTTGAACTCCCATACAGTAATTGTGTTTAGTTAATACATTCATACCATGACAAAGTCCACAAAGTGAAACACATGTATATTGCTAAATTTAGACAGTCCTGTCTTTCAAGCTTGTCTAACTAGTCAGTAATTCTGACTTAATTTGTGGGCTTTATCATCATACTTTGTTCACAGCATTGTGATTGAATCATATTTAAATATATACATGTATATATATTTATTAAGAGCATAAACTTGCCTAAATTAAAAGTGATTAAGAATCAGAAATGAGAATTCTAATTCTAATATATTTCACTTGAGTTGCAGCCCAGCCACGGTGGAGAGAAGACGTCGTCGTTCCTGCTCTTCAGCTGAGCAACTCTGAACACTGTTGCTCGAGAATTTACTTGGGTTATCCTGAGTAGTTCTTCACCAGAGCTGAGAGGAGACTTGCTTGCAGTCACTTCGAGCCCCATCCCATCAAGAGGGTAAGGAGGTGACTTGCTTGCTTGTTCACCCCTCTCATCCCCATCCCCCCATCCTTCCCCATCCTCCCCTCACCCATACATCAACACTGGCCCATACACTTAACACACTACATACATTGCTATCTTTCTGACTGTCCTATCTTCTTATTTTTCGGCAACTTCGCTTTGGCGAGTTAACACAAGGCATTTTGACCATCTGGTAGCCCGTGTGGTTTTTTAAAATCCAGCCGATCTTTGCCTTGGGCCCTTTCCCCTCACTACTCAAGGGTAGGCTATCTTAGGGGCTGACCTTCATAAGTCAGCTGAAATAGGAAGTTAGGCTAACATTAAGGAAAGATACCTTTTTGTTAAGCAACTCCTCTGCCAGATGCACCTTCCCAGGCATCATGGCGAGGATTCGTGTAAGATTACGTATTAATGGAAATCAAATGTCCATGAAAGACATTCTCAATTGTATTTGCTCGAACTCAACTGTTGCTCCAGTGGATGTTTTTCAAACCCACGCTGGAGCAGTACTTCTCCTCTCTTCAGAAGAAGAGTTACTTCAACTACTAAAGCATGATGTCTTGGATAAACTGAAGACTTTTGGTGTTACCCCAGTTGCACCTGACAGCTATCAAGCTCAGAGGACTGTGTTTGTGGCCAGAATCAACAGTTTTATGAAACACAGCACTGTTAATGAAATTGTTGATAACATTAATACCGAGAATTCTGACCTTAGGGCTGTAGAAGCACATAAATTCTCGAATACCATCAACAATAAGGTAACTTTAAAATTAATACTCGAGACACCTGAGGTGGCCAAACTTGTGTGTCAAAATGGCTTCAAATGTTTCAGTACCAGATGTACATCTGACCAAATTTCTATGGAACGTTTTGTCAGTGTGACAATGTTTCAAGTGTTATGCCTTTGGTCATAACAACAACAAATGCAGTACACAAGGGCAAATTTGTAGCATTTGCTCTGGCCAACATTCCTATCGTGATTGTACCAATAAAAATACACCTAAATGTGTCCTCTGTAATGGAAAACATCATGCTGTTTCTGCTATTTGTCCTGAAAGAAAAAAGGAAATGCAGAAAATTCTTGACGCCAAGAAACTATCCACTTCTAAGAAGACCACTCCCCAGGCACCGCCAACCATGTCCCAAACTTCCTTCCCAGCTCTGCCTGGATCAAGTGGGACTCCTCAGGTCTCTACCAATGGTTCCAATGTTTGGAATTCTGCCCCTCTTGGAGCGCCCCAATCTAACCCTCACTTACAACAGACACAACAACAAGGTTCAGTCGCATCTCATATGTCTCGGGTATCCACAGACGGGGATATAACGAGAGCACAACTAATGTACTTGTTGTCCAAAGACACAGCAGGTGGTGACATGCAACTCTGCTCTCAGGTTTTAAATGATCTGTTAATGGATAATGGGATCACTCCCATCACTATCCCTGAAAATGTGAAGGCTATTATGACCCAGCCTTCTCATAACAAGAAGTATGTACCATACTCTACATCTAAAAATAAGCCTAAGTCATCCCTGGCCCAGAGATCGCCCTCCTCGCAAACCCAGGTTGTCAACTCTCAACCCAATAAGTCAACACCTGAACATAACAATGCCCCAGAAAGTGGTGCCTACTTTCCCGCTATTGTAGCTGATCCTGTTGAACAGGAACTTTCCCAAGGTAACTCACCTTGCCGATCTAATATTCCCTTGGAGCCTACACAGTCTCCCATTAACTCTCACGAGCCTCTGCTTCCTGAAACTGAGAATAGCATACGTCAGTTTTATGATGATGACTCTAACGACTCTAATGATTCTAATGAGTCTGTTAATATTACTGCCTCTAGTGAAGATGATGGCAATTTTAATACACAAGCATCCACGCAAAAGTTCCCTCTTCCCCTTGACGAGTCCAGCAGGGATAGTGTAGATACAACACATGACATTACTTGTAGGCGTTCAGAACGCAGTGTACGAGCGAAGAATAAGAAATAATGGGGATTACAATCTTCCAACTTAATGTTCAACATTTCTTTAATAACCGTTACCTTCTTGAGGTTGAACTACATAACTACAATCCCGATGTTATACTTTTGAACGAGACAGCTGCAAGAGTTGATCAACATATTAAATTACGTGGATACTGTACTGTTGAGAAATCGAGAGGACCGTTTAGTGGTGTAGCCATCTTGGTTAAATTAGGATATACATTTAAAAATATTCATGTGGATGAAGATAACATTCTTGCAATAGAACTAACAACGTCGCATGGACAACTAGTGATAGGAACTGGATATTTTCCCCCGAGACAGCCATATATAGAGTCAATTCCTCTACATAGGATATTAAGCAGAAATATTCCAACAATTTTAGCTGGAGATTTTAATGCTCATCACCCTGCCCTCTTTAACTGTGGAGCTGGTATTCCACTGGGTGACTTAAAAGGAAAACAACTCTTTAATATCATGACAGCTAGAAACTTGTCATTTCAAGGCCCATTCTTCAAATCGTACATTGGACCTCATCCAGGGACACCAGATATAGTACTGACAAACAGAGACTGTGACATCTTTCACTGTCGTATATCTCCTGGTGGAAACGTAGGATCTGACCATATCCCTGTTATAATACAACTACAAACTTCTCCATTTAGAATACCTGTACCTCCTAAACCCAATCTTAACACCCTAGGATTTGACCCCTTCAGGGGATTTCTGGGTGAGGATGAAATTGTGTCTTTGGAAAATCTACCTTCCAGTGCAATTGATGATGCAATCAGGTCCCTGCACAATCGAATAATTGAAGCTACCAATGCAACTTGCCAATTAGCTTCCACAAAGATATACCAACAATATAAACCTACTAGAGAAATTAGAGACACTTTAAGAAATTATCAAGCAGAATGTCGAAGGCATCTTCAAACGCAACAACCACCAGTAGCTACACTGCACCGATTAAGGCAAGAATTAATTAACATGATTAGTCAACACAAACGAGACATATGGAAATTTCTAGTTCTTCAAGCTAATCAATATAAACGTGAACCAGCAAAATTTTGGAGTAAGATCCGACAACTTTTAGGGGGAAAGCACAAGGTTCCTAACTACTTAGTTCATACCTTCACTGATGAGGATGAGGAAGATGTTGAAATTAAACTTGACGATCCACAGGACCAGGCTAATTTGATGGGTGATGTATGGGAGAAAATTCTCTCTCACAATAACAGTCGTTAATTTAATAATAATCATTATCAGTTAGTAAATGAATGGAGAGATGAGAACTTGGATGATCTACAACCACTACCTACCATCGATATTTCAACTCTTGAAGATACCCACCCGCTTACTAGACCTATTACATTACTAGAGATAAGTCAGGTTATTGGAAGAATGAGAAATAGAGCCCCTGGCCTCTCTGGAATAACAATGAAACAAATAAAGTACCTACCTAGAAATTGCAAACAGTCCTTGGTAAATATCTTTAATGCCATCTTGGCCTCAGGACATTTTCCAGTTGTTTTTAAGACTGCTAGGATGATCTTTCTTGGTAAGCCCAATAAAGACATCCACCAACCTGGGAACTATAGACCTATATCTTTACTTGAAGTCACTGGAAAAGTTCTTGAGAAATTCATTTCCAACAGATTGAATTACTATATGGAGTTTAATCACTTTTTTACTGAAAAACAATTTGGCTTTAGAACACATAGAGGTACCAATCATGTAATAAATGTTATTTTCGATACTGTAGCAAGTCTAAAACATCAGGGCAATCTTGCCTTAATTGCCACCAGAGATGTTCATAAAGCTTTTGATAGCTTATGGCATGATGGTCTTATATACAAACTTACTGACCTACCAGACCATAACTGGACTTTTCTCAGATTAATATATAATTTTTTAACTCAAAGAAAAATCATTCCCACCTTTCATGGCAAGTCGACAGAACCTTTTATACCGACGGCTGGTGTCCCACAAGGTTCTTGTCTCAGTCCACTTCTGTTTAACATTTATGTGAATGACCTTCCTCAACCAGAGTTTAATGACACAATTGTGACACAGTTTGCAGATGATGTTATTCATGTCGTCTCATCAACTCCAGTAACAGGAAAATACAAGTATGAGAGAGTCATAGAAAAAATGAATATTGAACTTCGTCGAACATCTAATTGGGAGAAGAAATGGAGAATTACGACTAATCCTGACAAGGTCCTTGTTAGCACGATAGGATGTTTTGCATCAACCATCGAAGATAAAGGGGGTATCTCCATCAGAGGTACACCTGTAGCCATTAGAAACCCTAACAAGATCTTGGAATATGAAATAGACAGGCTGCTCCACTCAACATCTCATGTAACTAAAAAGATCAACATAGCCAAAGCCGGTCTTAGCAGACTCTTTCGATTCAATCAAGCCCCTCAACATGTCAAAAAACATCTGTATAAAATGATAATAAGACCTATACTCGAATACCCTTGTGTCCCAATGCCATTAACAACGAAGACCAACATGCTACGGTTACAAAGGGTCCAGAATAGTGCTCTTCGCTTTATTACCGATACCAGGAGGAGAGATAGAGTTAAAATGGCAGATTTACACGCACAACAAGATATTACTGCCATAAATGTACGCCTGGACACCCTAAAAAAGAAACAACTTTATACAATGCAAGAACTATACATGCCAGATAGAGAACATCCTATACAAGCGATAAATACTACCGATTACACCATCAATACTCCGCCTCACAGGACTCAAAGAATGACTCTCCCACAGAGGGTTCGTCGTTTTATTCATAAAGATGATTACCCACGACCCATGATTTTGAGCAACTTACCTGATGAAGAAGATTGGATACCACCAGAACCCTTCTATGTATACTGAGAAAATCATCGCCCCCAATTAGGGAGACATCTTAAATAACTTTCTAATGTAAAATTATGCTATTCACTATTGTTGGACACCACCATTAAGAAGCTATTGTCACGAACTTATAAACTGGCCAGAAAATTAATGCCTTTCTTGTCGTATAAATATCCGTTGTGCAATCGCGAAAAAAAAAAAAAAAAAAAAAAAAAAAAAAAAAAGCAATTGCAACTTGTATTATTACTACCAATTCAGAGTCATGTACTTATATATCTGTTATATTTATGTGACTCTGATGGGTTAGTATTATACCCCTTAAAGAATATCTTATCAATTCACATACACTTTTTAAATTACACCAAAGTGGTTGGGCCACTTACCTTTTATATCCTACCTCTCCCCCCCCTCCCACCCTTTTCCAATATTTCCATCCTTACCCATCCTTCTTCCTTACCCATCTTACCAAAGCTCTGGTCATCAGAAGAAGAAGAAGAAGAAGAAGAGTAAAGATTAAAACGAGAGGTTTCACTTCATACGATGACTGAAGATTTGTTCGAATAATTCTGGATCAGTAAGATACGGTCCTCACGATAATTCCCCAAAATGGAGAAGGATAACTTTCGAAAACTGACGTTTGTGTAAACTCTCTAATGTTTTATTTTAAACAATCTTTAAGAAAATAAGATTTTGTATATTACTGTATAAAATATTTCTGTTTTGCAATATTTTACTTCTTATATCATTTTAATAAAAAATTGTGCATTATTGCATGTTACATTAGTCATGTCTTATCTGCTCAGTGAGGTGCCACTTATATGGCACTAAATAACAAAATAACTTTGTAATACCACGTGAATCATGTGTAATAAAAAGACGAAATACACCTTAAGAGTTGTATTAAACGTTGTTCAAAATACAATATTTGGGTGAAGCAGCCTGGCAAGTTCACTCACTGAGAGAAAATAATATTTGGATGAAAACTGGAAAACTCAGGTATGTATTACGTCACAGAGGGAGAGGTGAGATGACGGTATTCATGACCCAGCCAAGGAATTGGAGACGTGATGGTGTGGGTGAGGCTGTGAGTGGTCTTGGACTGGTTAGTGCAACTAAGTGTCTGGAATCTTAATCGGAGGACATGAAACAGGGACGGGAAAGCTAGCCACTCTGGGAAAACGCCCTGGTAGCCGCTCTGCATGATGAAACTAACCGCTCTAGCACTTTCTCCCTTGTTGTTGTTGTTGGGGTTTATAGGACCACTGACAGCATACACCGTATCGAGCCATACTTTCTCCGTTACTGTCGTACCAAGGGTGTATAAGTGTGGGATTTATAGGTGTATATTTAGGGATGGGTGGGGGGACATGAGAGAGAGAGAGAGAGAGAGAGACAGACAGACAGACTGACATAGACAGACAGAAAGAGAATTAGACGAAGCCTTCAAATAAGCCTTGATTCGGCTTTCGTTGACAAGAGGCCGCTACAGGTAAGTACCAGGATTGGAAAAGAGTATAAAAGGCAGGTACCTGCACAGGCAAGCCTGTCAGAAAAATAAGTCCAAAAGATAGCCATCTGTCCATGTGAGGCTGACATAAAAAGAAAACTGGCATCAGGTAGAGTGGGTTTCAAAACCTGCTGGTCCTTGGTCAAGGATCGACAAGGTTATTCATCTGACGAAATTATTCCTCCTCAAAATCGGCAGGATGTGACCCTCTCGACTAGCAGTCAAAGGAAAGCTGAAGTCTTTGCAGAACACTTTGTTGCCAAGATGCAAGTTCCTGATCCAGCAAGGGACCATCCTAGACTAGCCGCAAGAACTGTGTCAAAGTTGTCGTTGTGACAATAAGGCTGGACCAAGAAAGGCTGTGGACCCAGATAAGGTGAAACCAATTTTGCTTATTAAATGTGCACACCAACTAGCATCACTTCTAACTCGCAACTATCAGCACTGCCCAGCACAATGTAAATGGCATTCTCTATGGAAAGCAGAAAATGCAGTCTCTGCTCATAAAACGAATTAAGCGGAAATCTGCAACTACAGACCAGTGTCACTCTTGTCAGTCACTAGGAAGATTTTTTAAACAATCTTCACGACAAATAACATCAGTTTTCGACTCCACTCACTTCTTTGTGATTGTCCACATAGCTTCAGAAAAGGCCACTCTGCTGATGAACCTGTCCACTATGTGGCACGAGTCACAGCTGGTGCTTTCAACCAAGTATGACACTAAGGACTCCCGGCAAACTGCAAGCACTAAAAATCTCTGGCCCTGCACTATGCCTCCTTAGTGATTACCATCAGCATAGATCTTCAACCGCAATTCACGACGGAACAAAGTGTTCCACAGAAAAAAGTGCCTAGAATGTCTACTTTAAAGACCTTTTTCAACTCATCCCAGAATGGTATGCATATGCAGATGACTGTATTATGACATTTACTTATCCAAGAGAGGTAATGCCAGCTCTTCTCAGTTACATTAATCATCAGTTTACAGAGCTTGCTACCATCTGCAGCTCATAAGACTGCCATCCCCACGAGCCCTTTTAGGGCGGGGCAGATGGCAGACCAGAGGCCTAGCTTCTCCCTACGAGCCCCGTGAGGGCGGGGAATGTGGCTAGGCCTGGGGACAGTTGGTCCCAAAGATGAGGGGGTACTTGTACCTCCTCCCATGGGAGACTTAAGTCTCGAGACACTCCCCAGATAGGGAGCCAAAGCCGGGTCACCACTACTTGGAAAAGACCCGGGCCGGGAGAATACCGGCGAATAAAAACAAATCAGTTTACAGTCTGAGGAATATGATGGAAGGTTACATTTGCTTCTAAGAAATTACAGTTGATGGTTTCTAGGCACCATCACAGTAACACTGGAGTAGTGGCAAGGACGAATGGGAGAGTTTTCAAACCTGGGGATGGGATCGACATCGTTGGAGTGAAATTTAAATACCAAATTAATTATTTTGAACCAAGTTTCAAATCTTATAAACTATGTGACCATAATGCCTACATCACTTAGACGTATCTCGCATTTACTCGACAGTAGAGGCTGCAAAGACTCTGTATGAGGCACAAATACGCTCACACTTTGAGTATGCTTCACTTTCTTGGACTGCCTGTCTAACCTAAAATTTCCTGACGGAATAAGGAAAAAAGATAGACGACTTATCTTTCACCTCGACCCCGCCTGGACAGATCTGTCATCTCAGTAGAACCTTCAACACCGGAAGGATGTGGACAGCCTTACTATCATGTGCTAAGCCAATGTTGTCAAGGTACCATACTTGGCTCCACTCTGCGGACAACGAGAAGACTGTTTCCATACAACAGAACTAGTAGCAAACGCCATCTACACTATGGCTGTGCTATTCTCAAGACCATCAATTCATCTGAGATCATTTATTCTTCGGATGACTAGAGACTAGAATATGTTAGTAGAGCGTAATGACAACGATGACAAAACCAGTTGATCAAATGAAATCGATCCCCACAGATGACTCCAACTTAATCCCATTCTCAATTCGCATGTCTCATAACAAAAAGGCTGCCATGTGAGCTGATGCGGGTAACAGCTCTTAGCTTGTAAATAAATGTAGGAATTCTAAACCTAAACCTGTAAAAGTATTGGGAAGAGTGAGAGAGAGAGAGAGAGAGAGAGAGAGAGAGAGAGAGAGAGAGAGAGAGAGAGAGGGTACTCTCATACCTTGAGTATGCTCCACTTTCTTGGTTCGCCTGCCCCCTTCTCATCTGCGACTGCTTGACAGAGTATAGAACAGAGCAAGACGTCTCATTTCTCGCCTGGACCCATCCTGGTATAGAAGCAAGCTTCTATACCACAAGACGGGCAGAAAGCAGCAACTTCACTCTGGCTGTACCCTACTCCAAAACATCACTTCATCTGAGATCATTTACCCGCAGGATGACTCGAGTATGGAACACATTCGTACAGCATAATGATGTCAACAAGATAAAGTCAGTTGATCAAATGAAAATGCTGCCCCACAGATGGCTCCAACTTCATCCTGTTCCCTACTTGTATGTCTCATAACAATAAAAATGCTTTCAAATGAGCTGATGTAGGTAACAGCTCTTAGCTTGTCAATAAAGTTAGGAATCCTTAACCTAACCTTGTCAAACCCCGTGTAAAAAAAAAAGAGTGAGAGGGGGAGAGAGAGAGAAAGAGGGAGAGAGAGAGAGAGAGAGAGAGAGAGAGAGAGAGAGAGAGAGAGAGAGAGAGAGGGAGAGGGAGAAAGAGTGTGTGTGTGTGTGTGTGTCTGTATGTCTTGCTCTCTCTCTTGGATGTGTTCGTGTGGGGGGGGTGAAAGGAGTCCATTAAAACTTTTCGGAACTTGCACCTTCAAGAGCCTCCCTCATTGAAGCTGTGTGTGCCAGTTTCTCCCTCCTTGACAAGTCTGTCTCTGTTTAGCTCCCCCCCCCCTCTCTCTCTCTCTCTCTCTCTCTCTCTCTCTCTCTCTCTCTCTCTCTCTCTCTCTCTCTCTCTCTCTTTCTTTCTTTCTCTCTCACTCTCGCCCCTTTTTTCCTGCATTATCACCAATTCAAAATACATCACTCTTTTCTATGATCAAACTTTTAATTAAAAAACAAAATTCTCAGTGGGAGTACTTTTAATAAGTTATATGTACTGCGTGAGAGAACGAAACTGTTAGGAGTGTTTTCACTGTTTTCCCGTCATTCTTTTACTGCAATAAACTGAAGACGAGCCTCTCACCTCCTCAGTTTATTTCAGTGTTGGGTTTCCATTTGGTCTCTAGTGCTACCTCAACTGATTACACCTGTTCTCCTCTTCCTAACACTGAATCTGATTGTCTCCTTTTCTCTTACGGAGTTAATGCTTCGTTATAATAATAATAATAATAATAATAATAATAATAATAATAATAATAATAATAACAACAACAACAAAAACAACAACAACAACAACAAGTTGGACCCGCACTGTCACCGTACATGTCTACTTGTTGATATCTCCAAGTATCTTGTATGTTATGACCATGTCTCTCATTGACTTTCCTTTCCTGACATGATGGGAAATGTAGATATTTTCCTCTTTGTATAATTATGGACAGACGACGAAAGAGAAAAGAAACGCCTCTGGAATGTGGCAAGAATAACTCAGGCCTGAGGCTGGGAGCGTGCTATCCTGTGGCAGCTATCCAATAACAATCAGATGTGCGTTCTACAGTGGTGCTGAAAATTTCCGGCCGTGTATGATGTCGCGAACATGTTCTGAAAGCTAATCAAAAGTTTGTCAGATGTGAATTTGCCGCAGACGTTGTCTGTCAGATTTGAGCCACAGGCGCTGTACTCGGTACTATGCTCACCCCGAGGTCCTATTTCTTGGGTGAGGTTTGCAGTCTTTGTCCCTGAAGTATGAACTCTGTATCGGGTCTTTGCCTCTCTCTAGTTTTCATAACTTTTCATTTGCTGTGGTTAAATTCAAACAGGCACTTGTCAGGCCAGTCATGCGCCATGTCCAGGTTCATTTATAGTTATTTCTGGTCCTTCTCTCTTTATATTATCTTCATTAATCTCGTGGCATCTGTA
Organism: Cherax quadricarinatus; assembly: GCF_038502225.1. Classification (NCBI taxonomy): domain Eukaryota; kingdom Metazoa; phylum Arthropoda; class Malacostraca; order Decapoda; family Parastacidae; genus Cherax; species Cherax quadricarinatus. The sequence continues at coordinate 8,988 of NW_027197325.1, read as the reverse complement.
ATCAGGGAGTGCTACGAAGTCTGGAAATGCCTCTACTGTACGATCATTCCATTCTTCACTCTTGTTTGTTATTCTATTTCTATTCTGCCTTGTTCTATCATGATAAATTCTCCTTCTTGTTACCCTGGGTTTCTGATCTCCTGGTACTTGCCCCTGTGGGAAGGGAAACAGAGTTTGAGGGGGAGTAAGGAGAGTGTGTCGTTGGTAATAAAGGTCGGAGAATCTTGTGGAGATGGTTCGTGCACTGCAAAAGGTCAGGATCGTGAATGTGGGCACTGAAGGACATGGAGGATGGGGGAAAGAAGAGAGTAAGGGCTAGGGGGAACGTAGGGTGGCTGTGAAGAAGCTTCTTGGTCTAGAAGTAAAAAGGATTCTGGGTTTTAGCAAACGAGGATGGACAGCAGGGTGCAAATAGTGCTAAGTGTTTGTGTTTATATGGGAAAGGGAAATGATGACTGGGAAGTGATTGCAAAGGTCTGAGCGTCTTGCACTTCTGGTGGTGAGCCTCTTCAACTGTCCTTACATTTACTGCTTTCTGTTTGTTAATATTTTTTTATAATCTCCCTCTCGTATTTTTTCCTTTCTTTGTTCTCTCCTAATCGTGATACTCATTCTCAAGTCTTTCTCCCTGACTGCCTTGACAGTAATTTCCGTTTCAAGATTCAATCTCATGTCATTTCTGTCTCAATTGTCAGTTTGACTGGGCAGTATTTTTTTCTTGACTAACACTTCATCCTTTGAATTTTTAAATTGGTTCAGTTTGCCCATAACACCTGTTTACTCAATAATATTTTGAAGTTCCCATTAATCTGCTACCTATTTATCATTATGTATCCTCGAATCAAGCTACGGAACACAATTGAAAATGAGAGACTTTCCTCACTTCCGATTTCCTGTCCCTCAGAGTTCACTGGCTGATAATTAGTGGCCTTTGTTACTTCCCTAATATCTCCTGCATCTCTCACTTCCCTGAGAACATTTCTGAGAAGTTATTTTTTTATAACTTCTCTAACTAACCCTGTGTCTCCCCACCTGCTGAATTTTTTTTTCGAATTTTTACCTCATTCTTCCTTTCCATCAACTCCTCTGTCTCCTTTAGATCTTCCATGCTACTGCACATACCTTCTCTTCTGTGGCCTCAATTTTTCTATTCTTTTATTTATTCTCTAATACTTTTTTCTACTTCACGATCATTATCAGCTCTCAGCTATATTTTTATTTTGCTCACCCACATACTTGCTCTGCCTCCTCAACTACACCACCCTTTTTAAATGCCGTTTGGCTTCCCATTTCTTCGTTCACTAACTTTTACTCAACTGGGTACAAATACTTCTGCTTCCAGCTTGCAGCTTGTGCTGGTTAGTAAGAAATCGCTACTTCCTGCCCATGTCTGTGATTTGTGTGTGCACTCACTTAATTGTGGTTGCAAAGGTAGAGTCACAGCTCCTGTGTGTGTGTATGTTTGTGTACTCACCTATTTGTACTCACCTATTTGTGGTTGCAGGGGTCGAGTCACAGCTCCTGGCCCAGCCTCTTCGCTGATTGCTACTAGGTCCTCTCTCTCCCTGCTCCATGAGCTCTATCATACCTCGCCTTAAAACTATGTATGGTTCCTGCCTCCACTACATCACTTTCTAGGCTATTCCATGGCCTGACTACTCTATGACTGAAGATATACTTCCTAACATCCCTTTGATTCATCTGAGTCTTCAACTTCCAATTGTGACCTCTTGTGTCTGTGTCCCATCTCTGGAACATCCCGTCTTTGTCCACCTCGTCTGTTCCGCGCAGTATTTTATATGTCGTTATCATGTCTCCCCTGACCCTCCTGTCCTCCAGTGTCGTCAGGCCGATTTCCCTCAACCTTTCTTCATAGGACAATCCCCGTAGCTCTGGGACTAGTCTTGTTGCAAACCTTAGCACTTTCTCTAATTTCTTGACGTGCTTGACTAGGTGTGGATTCCAAACTGGTGCTGCATACTCCAGTATGGGCCTGACGTAGATGGTATACAGAGTCTTAAACGAATCCTTACTGAGGTATCGGAACGCTATCCGTAGGTTTGCCAGGCGCCCGTATGCTGCAGCAGTTATCTGATTGTGTACTCACCTAGTTGTACTCACCTAGTTGAGTCCAAGCTCCTGGCCCCGCCTCTTCACTGGTCGCTACTAGGTCACTCTCCTTGAACCATGAGCTTTATCGTACCTCTGCTTAAAGCTATGTATGGATCCTGCCTCCACTACATCGCTTCCCAAACTATTCCACTTCCTGACTACTCTGTGGCTGAAGAAATACTTCCTAACATCCCTTTGATTCATCTGTGTCTTCAGCTTCCAACTGTGTCCCCGTGTTGCTGTGTCCAGTCTCTGGAACATCCTGTCTTTGTCCACCTTGTCAATTCCTCTCAGTATTTTGTAAGTCGTTATCATGTCCCCCCTATCTCTCCTGTCCTCCAGTGTCGTCAGGTTGATTTCCCTTAACCTGTCATCATAGGACATACCTCTTAACTCTGGGACTAGTCTTGTTGCAAACCTTTGCACTTTCTCTAGTTTCTTTACATGCTTGGCTAGGTGTGGGTTCCAAACTGGTGCCGCATACTCCAATATGGGCCTAACGTACACAGTGTACAGGGTCCTGAACGATTCCTTATTAAGATGTCGGAATGCTGTTCTGAGGTTTGCTAGGCGCCCATATGCTGCAGCAGTTATTTGGTTGATGTGCGCTTCAGGAGATGTGCCTGGTGTTATACTCACCCCAAGATCTTTTTCCTTGAGTGATGTTTGTAGTCTCTGACCCCCTATACTGTACTCCGTCTGCGGTCTTCTTTGCCCTTCCCCAATCCTCATGACTTTGCACATGGTGGGATTGAACTCCAGGAGCCAGTTGCTGGACCAGGTCTGCAGCCTATCCAGATCCCTTTGTAGTTCTGCCTGGTCTTCGATCGACTGAACTCTTCTCATCAACTTCACGTCATCTGCAAACAGGGACACCTCGGAGTTTATTCCTTCCATCCTGTCGTTCACAAATACCAGAAACAGCACTGGTCCTAGGACTGACCCCTGTGGGACCCCTCTGGTCACAGGTGCCTATTCTGACACCTCACCACGTACCATTACTCGCTGCTGTCTTCCTGACAAGTATTCCCTGATCCATTGCAGTGCCTTCCCTGTTATCCCTGCTTGGTCCTCCAGGTTTTGCACTAATCTCTTGTGTGGTACTGTGTCAAACGCCTTCTTGCAGTCCAAGAAAATGCAATCCACCCACCCCTCTCTCTCTTGTCTTACTGCTGTCACCATGTCATAGAACTCCAGTAGGTTTGTGACACAGGATTTCCCGTCTCTGAAACCATGTTGTCTGCTGGTGATGAGATCATTCCTTTCTAGATGTTCCACCATTCTTCTCCTGACAATCTTTTCCATGATTTTGCATGCTATACATGTCAGTGACACTGGTCTGTAGTTTAGTGCTTCATGTCTGTCTCCTTTTTTAAAGATTGGGACCACATTTGCTGTCTTCCATGCCTCGGGCAATCTCCCTGTTCCGATAGATGTATTGAATATTGTTGTTAGGGGTACACAGCGCCTCTGCTCCCTCTCTCAGGACCCATGGAGAGATGTTATCTGGCCCCATTGCCTTTGAGGTATCTAGCTCACTCAGAAGCCTCTTCACTTGTTCCTCTGTTGTGTGTACTATGTCCAGCACATGGTGGTGTACCCCACCTCTCCGTCTTTCTGGAGCCCCTTCTGTCTCCTCTGTGAACACTTCTTTGAATCTCTTGTTGAGTTCCTCACATACTTCACGGTCATTTCTTGTTGTCTCTCCTTCCTTCCTTAGCCTGATTACCTGGTCCTTAACGGTTGTTTTCTTCCTGATGTGGCTGTATAACAGCTTCGGGTCAGATTTGGCTTTTGCTGCTATGTCGTTTTCATATTGACGTTGGGCCTCCCTTCTTATCTGTGCATATTCGTTTCTGGCTCTACGACTGCTCTCCTTATTCTCCTGGGTCCTTTGCCTTCTATATTTCTTCCATTCCCTAGCACACTTGGTTTTTGCCTCCTTGCATCTTTGGGTGAACCATGGGCTCATCCTGGCTTTTTCATTATTCCTGTTACCCTTGGGTACAAACCTCTCCTCAGCCTCCTTGCACATTGTTGCTACATATTCCATCATCTCATTAACTGGCTTCCCTGCCAGTTCTCTGTCCCACTGAACCTCATTCAGGAAGTTCCTCATTCCTGTGTAGTCCCCTTTCCTGTAGTTTGGTTTCATTTGTCCTTGCCTTCCTGCTTCCCCCTCCACTTGTAGCTCTACTGTGTATTCGAAGCTCAAAACCACATGATCGCTGGCACCAAGGGGTCTTTCATATGTGATGTCCTCAATATCTGCACTACTCAAGGTGAATACTAAGTCCAGTCTTGCTGGTTCATCCTCTCCTCTCTCTCTTGTAGTGTCCCTTATGTGTTGGTACATGAAGTTTTCCAGTACCACCTCCATCATCTTAGCCCTCCATGTATCTTGGCCCCCATGTGGCTCCAAGTTCTCCCATTCGATCTCCTTGTGGTTAAAGTCGGCCATGATCAGGAGCTTTGTCCTGCATGCATGAGCTCTTCTGGCCACTGCAGCCAGTGTGTCAACCATCGCTCTATTGCTCTCATCATACTCTTGCCTTGGCCTCCTGCTGTTCTGTGGTGGGTTATACATTACTGCAATTATCACCTTGGGACCACCAGAGTGAAGCGTTCCCGCTATGTAATCACTTTCTTCTCTGCTGTCTCCTCTCTCCAGCTCATCAAAATTCCATCGGTGTTTGATCAGCAATGCCACTCCTCCACCCCCCTTGTTCCTTCTGTCTTTTCTCAGGATCTGGTATCCCGCTGGAAAGATGGCATCTGTTATCATACCTGTAAGCTTGGTTTCTGTGATTGCTATGATGTCTGGTGATGCCTCTTTGACTCTTTCGTGCCACTCCTCCCATTTGTTTGTTATTCCATCAGCGTTTGTGTACCATACCTTCAGTTTCCTTTCCAACACTGTGGTTTGGGGGGCCTGTGGGGGTGGGAGACCTGGTAGCTTACTGTGGGAATCTATGGTTGAGGGTTGGGTGGAAGCTGTGGGTATGGATTGTATTGTGTGTTGGGATGGTGTGATAGTTTGTGGGGTTCTGAGGATAGTTGTGTGTGTGCTTGCCCTTGCTGCTCTGTTCTGCTCTGACTCACCTCTGCTGGTTCCATTCTTGTCTCCTTTCCTAGCTCCTTTCGCTTTTTTGTCCTCTCCCTCAGCTGCTTTTTCTCTGTTTGTGTTCTGTCTCTGTCTAGGAACACCTTCTTGTACTCTTCCGAACTTTTCAACCGTGGTTTCTCTTGGAGGATCCTGTTCCGCACTGTTTCTGTCCTGAGAATCAGCTTGATCGGTCGGTTTCTCCCCTTCAAGTACCCCCCTATTCTCTGAAAATTTACAATCTCATCCATGTCTTCTCCCCCTATTTCCGTGATGATTTTCTCAATCTCCTTTCTTTCTTCCTGCCGTCTTTCAGTGTGTGTCCTTTCCTCTCTCTCCCGAAGCCCATGGATAATCACTGATTTTGCCCTTTCCTCCTCCCATTGCCTCTTCCTCTGTGACTCTGGTTCCTGTCTGTATGTGGTCATTTTCTCCCTTGATTTTTCCAGTGGCTCTTGATAGCATGGTTGTGCCTCAGCATTCGACCTATCTCCCTCTCCATCTGCACCCATCTGCTCTTCCCTTCCACTCACTGACCCTTCTTTGCAGGCTGATATGACCTTAGCATAATTCATATCTCCTTCCTTCCTGTTCAGCCTCTCATCATCGTATGGTGTGTCTTCTCTGGTCACTACCCCTGAGACTTGCTTCAGCCTGTTTACCTCAAATTCTAGGACCTTTACCCTGGCTACTGCAGTTTCGACTTGTGCCTCCCATTTCTTCGTCTCCTTCTCCAACCTCTTTTCCTATTTCACAGAGAGCTCTTTCTCCATTTTTTCAGAAAGCTCTCCTAATTTTCTCTCCCATTCTTGCTCTATCCTTTTCCACTGTTCCTCCATCCATTCCTCCCTACCAGTACCATTGTCATCTGATCCCTGATTCCTGCGAGTCCCAACCATTTTTTTTTTTTTTTTTTTTTTAATGAAAGAGAGAGAGAAAGAGAAAAAGAAAAAGGGGGAGAGAGTGAGAGATAGGGAGAGAGAGAAGGGGAGCCTAGAAGGAGGGGAAAAAAAGGGAAAAAGGGGGAGAAAGTGAGAGAGGGAAAAGGTAAGAGAGAGGGGGGAGTGACAAGGGAAGAGAGAGAGAGAGAGAAAGAAGAGGAAGAGAGAGAGTAAGAGAGGAAGAGAGGAAGAGAGAGAGGGAGAGGGAGAGAGAGAGGAAGAGAGAGAGAAAGAGTGAAAGGAAGAGCTCACACATAGTTTTGTGAACACTCGACGTCCCGACATGATAGCTGTTGTTGAAACATTTTTGGATGACAGGACTCCAGAAAATTTTGCAAGAATTGCTGGCTACACCTCATGGATGAGAAGAGACAGGCAAGGGCAAGGAGGAGGTGTTGCTGTGTGCTTCTCTAAAAGTGTTCATGCCCAGCACATTGATGTTGCCACCCCTACACATCTTGAAATGATGTCCTTCAAGCTCTGTATAAACACTAGTACCTCTGTACTAGCATGTGCAATGTACAGACCTCAGTGGCAACATGCAGACCCTATCAACTTCCTAATGGAAAATATTGACTCCCTTCTGCTACAACACAACTGTCAACATATTATAATTGTTGGTGACCTCAACCAGCACCTTATACAGAGGGACTTTGATGACCTTCTTGCAGTGTTTGACATGAGAAACTTTGTTGATTTCCCTACTCATATCTCTGGCTCCTCCCTTGACCCAGTAGTGAGTGATCTGGCAGAAGGCATAGTCACTTGTCAACCCCTCGGCTATGTTGGATCGTCTGACCACAAGGCTGTTTTTACGACACGTAAGATCCCAACAGAACGAGGTGAGGAGTCCACACGCACAACCTGGCTATGGGAAAGAGGTAATTGGCCAGCCCTTTGCTCTGAGCTCGCCACCACCGACTGGAATGGTCTTCTCCAAGGGGATGTTGACAACCAAGTGAAAGCCTTCACTGGACACATCCTTAATCTACAACAAGAACACATTCCTCACCGGCAATATGTGACGAAGCCTACAGATCAGCCTTGGTTTGGCTTTCGTTGTAGAGAGGCTGCTACTGCTAAGTACAAAGCATGGCGAAGGTATAAGAGACATCCTACCACCTATAACAGGAACTTGCACATGCAAGCCTGTAGGCATATGGGTGATGTTCAAAAGTGGGCCATTGCTAAATGGGAGGTGGACACTAAAAGAAAGTTAGCATCAGGTAGGGTAGGCTCCAAAACCTGGTGGTCCCTGGTCAAGGACAGACAAGGTTATCTGCCTGATGAACTTATTCCACCTCTAAATCGACAGGATGGGACCACCTCTACTAGTAGTCAAGAGAAGGCGGACCTCTTTGCTGAACACTTTGCTACCAAAATGCAAGTTCCTGATCCAGCAAGGGACCCTCCTTGGCTAGCTGCAAGAACTGTGTCAAAACTGTCAGTGGTGACAATAAGACAGGAGAAGGTGCATTTCCTATTTAAATCGCTTGACCAAGAAAAGGCTGTGGGCCCAGACAAGTTGAGCCAAAGATTATTGAGAAGATGTGCAGACCAGCTAGCAGCACCTCTAACTCGCATCTTTCAGCACTGCCTAGTACAGTGTAAATGGCCCTCTCTATGGAAAGAGGCGAATGTAGTCCCTGTTCACAAAAAGAAGAGCAGAGCAGAAATCAGCAACTACAGACCAGTGTCACTCCTGTCAATCACTGGTAAGATCCTTGAGACAATAATCTCAAGACAAATGACAGAGTTTTTTGACTACCACTCACTACTTTGTGATCGTCAATATGGCTTCAGGAAAGGTTACTCTGCTGCTGATCTGTTGTTAAACCTCTCCACTAAGTGGCACCAGTCACTGGATGAATCCAAAGTCAGCTGTGTGGTAGCACTGGACATTGCTGGCGCTTTCGACCGGGTGTGGCACCAGGGCCTCTTAGCAAAACTTCAAGCACTGGGAATTGCAGGCTCTACGCTATGTCTCCTCAGTGACTACCTTCATGGTAGATCTCTAAGTGTAGTTCTCAATGGAACGGAATCAGCAAGACATCCTATTGGGGCAAGTGTTCCACAAGGAAGCGTGCTGGGTCCATTGTTATGGAATGTCTACTTCAACGACCTTCTTCATCTCATCCCAGAATCACATGCATATGCAGACGACTGTACACTGACATTCACTTATCCAAGAGAAGAAATGCCAGCTGCTCTAAGCTACATCAATCACCAGCTGAGAGCTATATCAGCTTGGGGAAATAGATGGCAAGTAACATTTGCACCTGAGAAAACGCAAATGATGATCGTCTCTAGGCACCATGATGGTAATGCTGGTGCAGTAGTAAGGATGAATGGGAGGATGTTGGCACCTGGAGAAGAAGTTGATATCCTTGGGGTGAAATTTGACTCCAAACTAACCATGAAGAACCACGTTGTAAATCTTGCAAACAAGGCAGCCAGGAAGCTTACAGCACTTCGCCGTATCTCCCATCTGCTTGACAGTAGGGGTTGCAAGATCCTGTACGAGGCACAAGTACGCTCGCACCTTGAGTATGCTCCACTTTCTTGGTTTGCCTGCCCCCCCTCTCATCTGCGACTGCTTGACAGAGTAGAGAACAGAGCAAGACGTCTCATCTCTCGCCTGGACCCATCCTGGATAGATCTGTCATTTCAGCAGAGCCTTCAACATAGGAGGGATGTGGGTGGCCTTACTGTTATGTACAAGGCCAATATTGTCAAAGTACCACACTTGGATCCACTTCGAGGACAGCGTGAAACAAGCTTTTATGCCACAAGACGGGCAGAAAGCAGCAACTTCACTCTGGCTGTACCCTT
>NW_027197324.1:0-63854 GCF_038502225.1 Cherax quadricarinatus | reverse complement strand
TTTTCCACAACTATAAATACACCCAAGTGCAACTTTCCTTTATATAAGTGTTGTTAAGTTCAGTATTTCAGTGTTTACACATGATCCACAGATTACCTTCACTTTCTGAACTTACAGTCTTCTATGTTATCAATATTATCTTTATCATCACTTCAGTAATCATAATTCTGACATAAACTTTACCTGGTATTGTCAGCAGTCTCCAGGCTGACAGCAGAGGCAGCCAAGCTGACACCAAAGTCAGCCAGGCTGACAACAGAGTCAGTCAGGTTGACAGCAGAGTCAGCAAGGCTGACAGCAGAGTCCGCCAAGCTGACAGCTATACTACAGAACTGTGCTCATGTTTATTGTGATGTAGATCATACAAGATTTTCTGATGTTTACTTTTCATTTTCATCTACACATATACATCACTACAAACACACTACTACGAACACACATATATACATACATGTGTACACATATACATCACTACAAACACACTACTACCAACACACATATACATACATGTGTACACATATACATCACTACAAACACACTACTACGAACACACATATATACATACATGTGTACACATATACATCACTACAAACACACTACTACGAACACACATATATACATACAAGTGTACACATATACATCACTACAAACACACTACTACGAACACACATATATACATACATGTGTACACATATACATCACTACAAACACACTACTACGAACACACATATATACATACAAGTGTACACATATACATCACTACAAACACACTACTACGAACACACATATATACATACATGTGTACACATATACATCACTACAAACACACTACTACGAACACTCATATATACATACATGTGTACACATATACATCACTACAAACACACTACTACGAACATACATATATACATACATGTGTACACATATACATCACTACAAACACACTACTACGAACACACATATATACATACATGTGTACACATATACATCACTACAAGCGCTCTACTACCAACACACATATATACATACATGTGTACACGTTCTCGTAGACACATCTGCAGTCTCCGTCACCATTGTTTAAATTAAACAATACTGTATACTGCAAGAGAATTAAGAAAATTCCTGATTAAGACACATGTGCGGCGTCTGGTTGTCTTTGTTGTGGACGTTTCGCCATCCAGTGGCTGGCTGGATGGCGAAACGTCTACGATGGGGATGCCCGGGTGTTGTGCATGTGTCTTAATTTCATCCTGTCGGTATTATATACAATTCTTGTACTACTACTACTACTACTACTACTACTACTACTACTACTACTACTACTACTACTACTACTACTACTACTACTTCCTGCCTATATATAGCCGTCCTGCTCCACCTCTGTTAGTGTGACTTTGTCAATGGTCCAAGTCGGACCGAAACGTCGTCGTAAGCTTCTCTCTTTTATGTGCGGGTTATTTGCGTATCACGAAATCGTAATGACACGATTGCAAACCAACCAAACCACGGGCGTGGGTAGAGCCTAGTTGGATGAATCTTATTGTGGCTAGCTGGTTCAGTGGCTAACGCGACGGTCTGGAGTTTTGAGACTCTCTGATCACGGGTTCTAACCCCGCCCGTGGTATGGTTTTTATCGTGTACATATTCTTCCATTAATCCTTTTTTTTTCATTTTAGGCATTATAAGTGACTCACAGTTTAATTTATTTTTTTTTTCATTTTGAACCTTGCTTCTTAGCCTGTTTATCATTTTCCACATTTTACATCATCCTGTATGGTATCGTATCCTTTACCTTTCACATTTACCTGCAGTAAGCCTGACACATTTACCTTCAATTCATCAAACACATTCACTTTACAAATTTACATGTTAAATTTACATTTTCACGTACAGTTCACGTTGCACATTCATTTGTAGTTACCTATACAAATTCACCTTTTGTTCATGTTAAATATTTATTTGCTTGAAGATCATGTAAATGTAACATTGAGTACACAATTAACTCGCACTTAGAAAGTAATGAGAAAAGAAGACCGGAATTTACACAAGAGAGGCCTAGGGAAGCAGGGAGAGTTAATAATACTGAAAACAGACGTAGTAGTAGTAGTAGTTGTAGTAGTGTTCGTTGAAGGCGTAAGATAGAAGCAGAGGTAAAGCAGGAGCAGTGGTAGTAGTAATAGTAGTTGTAATTGTAGTTGTAATGGCGAAATATTAGAAAAAATCAGAACCAGACAGAGTTTAACAGGAAACAACAGAGAAAGACAGACGACAGAAAGGGAGGAGGAAGAAAGACGGAATAGAATTTGAAGTAGTAGTAGAATTGTAAGAAATAGTAGTAGTAGTAATAGTGGTGGTAGTAGTACTAGTAGTAATAGTAATAGTGGTAGTAGAGGTACTAGTAGTAGTACTAGTAATAGGAGAAGTAGCAGTGATAGTAGTTTTGGTAGAAGTAGTAGTGAAATTAAAAATAGTTGTGATAGAAGCAGTGATAGAAAAAGAAAGCAGCACAAGTGCAGCGGAAGTAGAGGTGAAAATAAGCAGGTAGGAGAAGCTGTCTGACTGAAATCTAGAAAAAAATAATTGTCGAAACTAAAGCAATACTGACGAAACAATAATAACTGTAGTAGTAATGGCATTTGCGCAGAAAAGTAAATGCCTTGAATCAGCATTAATCGTTGTTACTAACACAAACAAAACAAAGGCAGCTTCATCATCTCTGAAGTCTTAGCGAGAATCCTCCTGAAAACAGTAAACCTGCCATCACATAATTCATACTACATAAAAGGACATGCCCAGTTTGGGCCAACAGGCCTACTGCAGTGTTCCTCCTTTCTTATGTTCTTATGTAACAGAGAAGGGACACTGAAACATACCTTCCCAAACCCATTCATATACATTTTCCCAACCTATTTTTTATGCTACACATCCATTGCTTTTGTAACCTTTCTTTCTCATGTACCAGCTGAATTTTCCACATGTATAACTACTGTATCTACTTGTACTACACCTCACTCTGAGCCTATATATACCCACTGTGTCCATGTATTGTTTGTAACAGCTTGACAAAGCTCCTGGAGAGCGAAACGCTGCCCAATAAAATGTCACATTAGCTGTATTTGTGTCATTTTACTTAACATATTGTCGGTAATTCTACCAATATTAATTCTGTACATTGCGTACGTCAGGCCCATATTGGTGCATGCAGCACTAGTATGAAACCCACATCTGGTCAAACACTTCAAAAAATTAAAGGGCAAAGGTTTGCAACAAGACTAATCCCTGAAGTGAGTGGTCTGTTATACGAGGAGAGGTTAAGGGAAATCGACCTGACGACACTGGAGGACAGGAGAGATAAGGGAGGATATGACAACACAAAATACTGAGAGGAATCGAGAAGGTGGACAGAGATAGGATGTTCCAGAGATGGGACACAGCAACAAGTGGTCACAGTTGAAAGTTGAAGATTCAGGTGAATCACAGGGATGGTAAGAAGTATATCTTTGGTTATAGAGTTGTAAGGAAGTGGAATAATCTGGAAAGTGAAGTAGTGGAGGCAGGAAACATACATAGGTTTAAAAAGAGGTATGATGAACCTGACAATATGGTGTAATAGTGCACAAAATGTGTGATAAAGGAATAACAGGACAAGTCGGTTGATGGATCAAATTACACTACATTGCAACTTCTCTGAGGACTCAATTCAAGTGCAGGGAGTGATAAGAGCTCAGTCGCCTGTAGGCTGTCAACATGTGTTGAGGTTTGCAGCATACTGAAATGTGGCGCGTCATCACCGTAGAGTTTTACAGAAAACGTAATATATGTCTCTGGAATAAGTTGACACTGATTTCCTTTTTTTCGAAAAGTATTAATACGAGTGTAATGATTTTTGCACACGTTATTGTGCAATGATGGGGATTTGCGATATTTTTATTGCTGTGTTTTTGCTTTGTTTTGTCCTGAAAAAGTCCTTAAAAAAATAAACTTCAACATTTTTTATTATGCAATCTATTAACATCTTCGCTGAAACGACGTTGGTAACAAGACTATCTAGCGCTTATCTTTCATTTGATGTCAACTAGATTATTGTACGTCTAACCAATTTTGTAGATAATGGACAGTTTTTGCTCTATAGAATTGGACACGATATATTTTTTTCAATCTTTTAAGGGAAAAAGTCACTACAAACACACTGTGTAGACTTGAAATGCTGCTTAAATCACGGTAAAAATTTCATTGAAATTGGACAAAAAAAAAAAATAATGATTTCTTTCGCACCTCCCTAGCTTCTGAGGTAGCTGAAAAGCTCTGTTCCACAAGGCACAGTACTCGCTCCCATTCTATTCCTCATCCTCATATCTAACATAGAGATATAAGCCAAAGCTGTGCATCTTCCTTTGCAGATGACACCCAGATTACCATGGCAGTGACCTCCATCGAAGACACCGCAAGACTCCAAGCTGACGTAAACCAAGTCTTCAAATTTGGCCACTCAAAACAATATGAAGTTCAATGAAGAGAAATTTCAACTACTCAGATATGGAAAACTTGAAGAAATAAAAACTGTATTAGGGTATACAACAAATTCTAGCCATACAATAAAACGAAAGAGTAATGTGAAGGACCTGGGAGAGATAATGTCAGAGGATCTCGGCTTCAAAGACCACAACAATGTATCTACCTCATCTACTAGGATAATGACAGGATGGATAGTGAGAACCTTCTAAACTAGGGAGGCCAAGCCCATGATAATTCTCTTGAATCGCTTGTTCTCTCTAGGCTGGAATACTACTGTACACTAACTGCTCAATTCAAGGCGAAATTGATGACCTAGAAATTGTACAAAGAACTTTCATGGCACACATAAGTACGATAAGGCACGTAAATTGATGGGAATGGTTGAAGGCTCTTGATTTGTATTCCCTGGAATGCAGGCGAGAGAGATACATGGTAATATACACTTGGAAAATCCTAGAGGGATTAGTACCAAACTTGCACACGAAAATAACCCCCTATGAAAGCAAACGACTCGGCAGGAGATGCAACATTCCTCCAATGAAAAGCAGGGGCGCCACGAGTACACTGAGAGACAACACAATAAGTGTCTGGGGCTCAAGACTGTTCAACTGTCTCCCAGCATACACAAGGGTAATTACCAATAGACCCCTGACTGTCTTCAAGAAGGCACTGGACAGGCACCTTAAGTCAGTACATGACCAACCAGGCTATGATTCGTACATCAATTTGCGTGCGTTCAGCAGTAACAGTCCCGTTGATCAGACCCTGATCCACCGCGAGGCCTTGTCTCACGCCGAGCCGCGGGGGCGTTGACCCCCGAAACCCTCTCCAGGTCTCCAGGTAATCTATAACAGGAACTTGCATAGACGAAGCCTGTAGGCATATGGGTGAAGTTCAAATGGGAGGTGGACACAAAGAGAAACTAGCATCAGGTAGAGTGGACTCCAAATCCTGGTCAATGACTGACAAGGGTATCTGCCTGTTGAACTTATTCTATCGCTATATTGACAGGATGCAACCACTTCTACTAGCAGTCATGAGAAAGCGGACCTCTATGCTGAACACTTTGCTGCCAAAATACAAGTTCCAGATCAAGCTAATTGCAAGAATTGTGTTAAAGCTGTCAGTGGTGACAATAATGCACGAGGAGGTGCATCTTCTTAAATTCATTGACCAAGAAAAGGTTATTGGCTCAGACAAGTGGAGCCGAAGATTGCTGAGTAGATGTGCAGACCAGCTAACAACACCTCTAACTTGCATGTTTCAGCACTGCCTAATACAGTGTGAATGACCTTCAGGAAAGGTTACTTTGCTGCTGATGTTGTTAAACCTCTCAACTAATTAGCACCAGTCACTGGATGAATCCAAAGTCAGCTGTGTGGCAGCAGCAGACATTCCTGGTGCTTTCAACCGAGTGTGTCACCAGGGCTTCTTCCCAAAACTGCAAGCATTGGGAATTGCAGACTCTACACTATGTTTCCTCATTGATTACTTTAATGGTAGATCTCTAAGGGTAGTTTTCAATGGAAGAGAATCAGCAAGACATCCTATTGGGGCAAGTGTTCCACAGGGAAAGGTGCTAGGGCCATTGTTATGGAATGTCTGCTTCAATGATCTTTTTCATCTCATCCTAGAATCCCATATATATTTGGACGACTGTACTCTGGCATTTAATTATCCAAGAGAAGAAATGACAGCTGCTCTAAGCTACATCAATCACCACCCAAGAGCTATATCAGCCTGGGGAAACTGATGTCAGGTAACATTTGCACCTGAGAAAACATAAATGATGGTCTCTAGGCACCATGATTGTAATGCCAGAGGAGTAGCAAGAATGAATGGTAATGTTGGTATTCGGAGAAGTTGTTGTTATACTTGGGTGAAATTTGGCTCCAAACTGACCACAAAGAACCACGTTGTGAATCTTGCAAACAGGACAGCTAGGAAGCTTACAGCACTTTGACGTATCTCGTATTTGCTCGACAGTAAGGGTTGCAAGAATCTGCATGAGGCACAGGTATGCTAACACCTTCAGTATGCTCCACTTTCTTAGTTTACCTGTCTCCCATCTCATCTGCGAATGCTGGACAGAGTAGACAGAGCAAGGCACCCCATCTCTTACCTGTCATTTCAGCAGAGCCTTCAACACAGGAGGAATGTTATATACAAGGTATGTTATGGTCAAGGCCAACATTGTCAAAGTATTACACTTGGCTCGAGGACAGCAAGAATCTAGCTTTTATACCACAAGACGGGCAGAAAGCAGCAACTTCACTCGGGCTGTACCCTTCTCCAGAACATCACTTCATCTGAGAACATTTATCCCCAGGGTGACTCGAGTCTTAAACACTTTCATACAGCATAATATCAGTGAGATGAAGTCACTTCATCAAATGAAAATGCTGACCCACATAAGGCTCCAACTTCATCCTGTTTCCAACTTGTATGTTTCATAACAATAAAAATGCTTTCAAATGAGGTGATGTAGGTAACAGCTCTTAGCTTGTCAATAAAGTTAGGAATCCCTAACTTAACATTGTCAAACCCTGTGTAAAAAAAACGAGAGAGAGAGAGACAGATGTAAGTAGAGGACATCACATATGAAAGGGCCATTGGAGCTAATGGTTACGTGGTTCTAAGCTTTGAATTCATAGAGTTACAAGTGGAGAGGATAACAGGAGTAAGATGGGAAAAGCCAAACTACAAAAGAGGGACTATACAGGCATGAGGAATTTCCTGCAAGAGGTTCAGTGAGAAAGAGAAGTCGTATGAAAATCAGTAAACAAAATGATGTACTAAGTGACAATAAAATTCAAGAAGGCAAAGGAGAGGGTTGTTCTCAAGGGTAACAAAAGCAATGGGGGGACCAGAACGAGCCCTTGCTTCACTCCAAGGTGTAGGGAGGCAAAAACAAAGTGCACTAGAGGATGGAAAAAGTACTGAAGACAAAAGATGCAGGAAAATAGAGATATTAGTCGAAGAGCCAGAAACGATTATGCACAGATAAGGAGGGAGGCCCAGCGACAGTACGAAAACTACACAGCATCAAAAGTCAAGTCTGACCCGAAGCTGTTGTATAGCCATATCAGGAGGAAAATAACAGTCAAGGACCAGGTAATCAGGCAGAGGAAGGAAGGTGGGGAGCTCACAAGAAACGACCGAGAAGTATGAGAGGAGCTCATCGTGAGATTCAAAGGGGTATTTACAGTGGAGACAAAGGGCTCCGGGAAACCCGAACAGGGAGATACACCAACAAGGAATATACCAACAAGTGCTGGATGAAATACACACAACCGAAGAGGAGGTGAAGAAGCTGCTAAGTGAACGTGATACCTCAAAGGAGGTGGGACCGGACATCTCTCCGTGGGTCCTTAGAAAGGGAGCAGAAACACTGTACCACTAACAACAATTTTCAACAAAATTTTTCAACATATTGAAACTGGACAACTACCTGGAATGTAGTCCCAATTTTTGAGAAAGTAGGCATTAAACTACATGAGGCATTAAACTACAGTCCAGTATAACTGACGTGTATATGTAAAGTCATTAATAAGATTCTTAGGAGGAAAGTAATTGAGCTCCTAGAAAGGAACATGCTTATGAACGACAACCAGCACGGTTTCAGAGAAGGGATATCCTGTGTCGCAAACTTAATGGAGTTTCATGACAAGGTAACGGAAGTATGACACGAATGAGATGCGTGGGTAGATTGCATTTTCTTGGACTGCAAGAAGCCCGTCGACACAGTTCCTCACAAAAGGTTAATGCAAGAGCTTGAGGATCAGGCACACGTAACAGGAAAAGCACTCCAATGGATGAGAAAATAGCTGACAGGGAGGCAACAACGATTCATGGTACCTGACGAAGTGTCAAAGTGGGCGACTGTGACTTGCAAGGTTCCACAGGGGTCAGTCATAGCAACAGCTACACTTGTGAATGTGCTGCTACGCCCTCAAAAACACTTGGTGCTGCTACAACCTAACAAATACGTGGTGTTGATACAACCTCACCCTCCCCCCCACCCACATACGTAGGAGAATGTCCTACGAGGAAAGATAAAGGGAAATTGACCTGACGACATTGGAGGACACGAGTGAAAGGGAGACATGATAACGACATATAAAATACTAAGAGGAATTGACATGGTGGATAGAGACGAGAGGTTTCAGAAATGGAACACAGCAACAAGGGGTCATAAGTGGAATCTGAAGACTCAGATGAGTCACAGGGATGTTAGGAAGTATTTTTTCAGTCACAGAGGTGTCAGGAAGTAGAATAATCTGGAGAATGATGTAGTGTAGGCACGACCATACCTAGTAGCTACAAGTGAATAGGCGGGCCAGAAATTATGAATCTACCTCTGCAACGAGAAAAAGGTGAGTACAATTGAGTGTACGCGCACACACACACACACACACACACACACACACACACACACACACACACACACACACACACACACACACACACACACACACACACACACACACACGCACCCACACACACACAACCACACACACACACACCCACACACACACACACCCACACACACACACCCCCACGCACACACACACACGAACACACACACACACACGCACACGAACACACATACATATACACACACGAACATACACACACACACACACACACACACACACACACACACATTGGCTCCTGGAGTTCAACCCCACCAAGTGCAAAGTCATGAAGATTGGGGAAGGGCAAAGAAGACAGCAGACGGTGTACAGTCTAGGGGACAAGAGACTACAAACCTCACTCAAGGAAAAAGATCTTGGGGTGAGTATAACACCAGGCACATCTCCTTAAGCGCACATCAACCAAATAACTGCTGCAGCATATGGGCGCCTAGCAAACCTCAGAACATTCCGACATCTCAATAAGTAATCGTACAGGACCCTGTACACGGTGTACGTTAGGCCCATATTGGAGTATGTGGCACCAGTTTGGAGCCCACACCTAGCCAAGCATGTAAAGAAACTAGAGAAAGTGCAAAGCTTTGCAACAAGACTAGTCCCAGAGCTAAGAGGAATGTCCTATGAGGAGAGGTTAAGGGAAATCAACCTGACGACACTGGAGGACAGGAGAGATAGTAAGGACATGATAACAACATACAAAATACTGAGAGGAATTGACAAGATGGACAAAGACAGGATGTTCCAGACATGGGACACAGCAACAAGGGGACACAGTTGGAAGTTGAAGACACAGATGAATCACAGGGATGCTAGGAAGTATTTCTTCAGCCACAGAGTAGTCAGGTAGTGGAATAGTTTGGGAAGCGATGTAGTGGAGGCAGGATCCATACATAGCTTTAAGCAGAGGTATGATAAAGCTAAAGGTTCAGGGAGAGTGACCTAGTAGCGACCAGTGAAGAGGCGGGGCCAGGAGCTTGGACTCGACCCCTGCAACCTCAACTAGGTGAGTACAACTAGGTGAGTACACACACGCACACACAGTTCCACACACACACACACACACACACACACACACACACACACACACACACGGACACACACACAGGAGAGGTTTGCACCCAAGGGTAACATGATCGAGTCATGGCTCACTGACAGGAAGCAGAGAGTGTCCATAAATGGGGTTAAATCCGAGTGGGGATCTGTAACAAGTGGCGTTCCACAGGGATCAGTCTTGGGCCCGTTGTTGTTTATAATATATATCAATGATCTTGATGAGGGAATTACTAGTGATATGAGCAAATTCGCCGATGACACAAAGATAGGTAGGATAATTGATTCAAACGTAGATGTTATGGAACTTCAGGAGAATTTAAACAAACTCTATTCTTGGTCAGAAAAGTGGCAGATGCAGTTCAATGTAGATAAATGCAAGGTTCTGAAGCTTGGGAGTGCCCATAACCCTAGCACTTATATGTTAAATGATGTAGAACTTAGCCATACAGATTGCGAAAAGGACTTGGGGGTTATGGTGAGCAGCAACCTTAAACCAAGACAGCAATGCCTAAGCGTACGTAATAAGGCAAATAGATTACTGGGATTTATATCAAGAAGTGTAAGCAACAGAAGTTCAGAGGCCATACTGCAGCTTTATACATCATTAGTAAGGCCTCACCTAGATTATGCAGCTCATTTCTGGTCTCCATATTGCAGAATTGAATAATGAAAAAGCCAGGACGGGCCCATGGTTCACCCAAAGGTGCAGGGAGGCAAAAACCAAGTGTGCTAGGGAATGGAAGAAATACAGAAGGCAAAGGACCCAGGAGAATAAGGAGAGCAGTCGTAGAGCCAGAAATTAATATGCACAGACAAGAAGGGAGGCCCAACGACAATATGAAAACGACATAGCAGCGAAAGCCAAATCTGACCCGAAACTGTTATACAGCCACATCAGGAGGAAAACAACAGTCAAGGACCAGGTAATCAGGCTAAGGAAGGAAGGAGGAGAGACAACAAGAAATGACCGTGAAGTATGTTAGGAACTCAACAAGAGATTCAAAGAAGTGTTTACAGAGGAGACAGAAGGGGCTCCAGAAAGACGAAGAGCTCGGGAACACCACCAAGTGCTGGACACAGAACACACAACCGAGGAAGAAGTGAAAAGGCTTCTGAGTGAGCTAGATACCTCAAAGGCAATGGGGCCGGATAACATCTCTCCATGCCTCCTGAGAGAGGGAGCAGAGGCGCGATGTGTACCCCTAACAACAATATTCAATACAACTATCGAAACAGGGAGATTGCATGAGGCATGGAAGACAGCAAATGTAGTCCCAATCTTTAAAAAAGGAGACAGACATGAAGCACTAAACTACAGACCAGTGTCACTGACATGTATAGTATGCAAAGTCATGGAGAAGATTATCAGGAGAAGAGTGGTGGAACACCTAGAAAGGAATGATCTCATCAACAGCAGCCAACATGGTTTAAGGGATGGGAAATTCTGTGTCACAAACCTACTGGAGTTCTATGACATGGTGACAGCAGTAAGACAAGAGAGAGAGGGGTGGGTGGATTGCATTTTCTTGGACTGCAAGGAGGCGTTTGACACAGTTCCACACAAGAGATTAGTGCAAAAACCGGAGAACCAAGCAGGGATAACAGGGAAGGCACTACAATGGATCGGGGAATACTTGTCAGGAAGACAGCAGCGAGTCATGGTATGTGGCGAGGTGTCAGAGTGGGCACCTGTGACCAGCGGGGTCCCACAGGGGTCAGTCCTAGGACCAGTGCTGTTTCTGGTATTTGTGAACGACATGACGGAAGGAATAGACTCCGAAGTGTCCCTGTTTGCAGATGACGTGAAGTTGACGAGAAGAATTCATTTGATTGAAGACCAGGCAGAACTACAAAGAGATCTGGACAGGATGCAGACCTGGTCCAGCAATTGGCTCCTGGAGTTCAACCCCACCAAGTGCAAAGTCATGAAGATTGTGGAAGGGCAAAGAAGACCGCAGACGGAGTACAGTCTAGAGGGCCAGAGACTACAAACCTCACTCAAGGAAAAAGATCTTGGGGTGAGTATAACACCAGGCACACCTGAATCGCACATCAACCAAATAACTGCTGCAGCATATGGACGCCTAGAAAACCTCAGAACAGCATTCCGACATCTCAATAAGGAATCGCTCAGGACTCTGTACACCGTGTACGTTAGGCCCATATTGGAGTATGCGGCACCAGTTTGGAACCCACACCTAGCCAAGCACGTAAAGAAACTAGAGAAAGTGCATAGGTTTGCAACAAGACTAGTCCCAGAGCTAAGAGGTATGTCCTACGAGGAGAGGTTAAGGGAAATCAACCTTACGACACTGGAGGACAGGAGAGATAGGGGGGACATGATAACGACATACAAAATACTGATAGGAATTGACAAGATGGACAAAGACAGGATGTTCCAGAGATGGGACACAGCAACAAGAGGACACAGTTGGAAGTTGAAGAAACAGATGAATCACAGGGATGTTAGGAAGTATTTCTTCAGCCACAGAGTAGTCAGGAGGTGGAATAGTTTGGGAAGCGATGTAGTGGAGGCAGGATCCATACATAGCTTTAAGCAGAGGTATAACAAAGCTCACGGTTCAGGGAGAGTGACCTAGTACCGACCAGTGAAGAGGCGGGGCCAGGAGCTTGGACTCGACCCCAGCAACCTCAGCTAGGTGAGTACAACTAGGTGAGTACACACACACACAAACAAACACACACACACACACACACACACACACACACACACACACACACACACACACACACACACACACACACACACCCACACGCACACACGCACATGCACACACACACTCACACACATACGCGCACACATACGCACACACACAAGTCAAAGGAGGGTGGGGATCAGGTCACAAGAGGTTGTGGTCAGTCAAGCGATCACTGAGACTCCACATTACACTCCAACACACAAGTCACCTACTTTTCAGACACATAATAAACCCACACATAATTCCACACATAATTACACACACACACACACACACACATATCCAGACCCACACATACACTCCCCCCTCCCTCACCAACATCTCACTCCTTCCCCTGATCCCACCC
Source organism: Cherax quadricarinatus (assembly GCF_038502225.1). Classification (NCBI taxonomy): domain Eukaryota; kingdom Metazoa; phylum Arthropoda; class Malacostraca; order Decapoda; family Parastacidae; genus Cherax; species Cherax quadricarinatus. The sequence goes on along the minus strand of NW_027197324.1, from coordinate 50,784 downwards.
CTCCCTCTTTCACCCTCCCCCTCCCCACCTCTCCCTACTTCCCCCTCTCCCTCTCCCACTCACCCACTTGCTTCTCCCTCCTTCCCACTCCCCATATTCCCCCCTAAATCCCCCTCCCCAGCCCTCTCCCACATAGCCACAGTTCTTCCTCTACTTTTACCCCCCCACACTCTGACAAACACACTACTAACCTAATACAGAGAATTACATAGGTTTCCCACTCTGAGGCAATCAGGATAAAACAAAAATGGGTTGCCAGAGAGCAGGAAGGAAAATCAAGGGACAGGGGGAGGAAGCTGCAAAGGAAGATTGGGCAGCAGAGCTCATAAAAAGGGAACATGAATGGGAAAAGAAACTAGAACAACTTAGCATGAGAATGGAAGAGAGGATAGATATGGAAAGCAGGAAGTGGGAGGTGCAAGTCAAAGCAGCAGAGGCTAGGATACAGAGTTTAGAAGAGGAACTGAAAAATCTGAAACAGCCTAAAGAACTAAAGAACATTTTGAGATTGACATCAGAGACTGCTACCTCAGTCACAAATAAGGGGACTGTAGGGAAAGAAGGAGCAAAACTGCATGTAGAAGCTCTATCAGAGGAGACTGTAGTAAATGAAAGAGCTAAGCTATATGTGGAGGCCCTAACAGACCACAGAAGAGCCCAGGGAAAGCCAAGAAGGGAAAATGACAGGCCACTGAGCCCAAGTACATTAGCTAGTGAAACTGAAAAAAGGAAAGCTGCAATGGAGGAAATAAAATTGAATGAGGGGATACACAAGGATATGCAGTGGGAGAATGAAAGGGTGAGGTCAGTCTTTGTGTATGGGCTCCAAGAAGTTGAAGAGAAAATATATGAAGCAAGAAAACAAGGGAAAAAAAAGCAATTGAAAGCATCATAAAAGCAACAGGAGAAGATGACATGACACAGCTGGAAAATTTTCGGAGAATAGGGGGGTTTGCAAAAAAAAGAACCCGGCATGAAAGAATCAAGGAGACATCCCCAGATATAATAGCACTCACAGAAACAAAACTCATCAGAATAATAACAGATTCAATCTTTCCATCCGGATATCAAATCCTCAGGAAAGACAGAGGGAGGAGAGGGGAAAGAGGAGTTTCACTGCTCATTAAAAACCAGTGGGGTTTTGAGAAAATGGAAGGAATGGATGGCACGGGCGAAAGGGACTACTTAGTAGGAACACTCCAGTCTGAGGGACATAAGGTGATAATTGCAGTAATGTACAACCCGCCACAGAACTGCAGGAGGCCAAGAGAAGAATACGATGAGAGCAACAGAGCAATTGTCGACACACTAGCCGAGGTGGCCAGGAGAGCACACATGGGGGGAGCAAAGTTACTAGTTATGGGTGATTTCAATCACAAGGAGATTGACTGGGAAAACCTGGAGCCCCATGGGGGTCCCGAAACATGGAGAGCCAAGATGATGGATGTGGTACTGGAAAACCTCATGCATCAACATGTTAGAGACACTACCAGAGAGGTGAGGATGAACCAGTAAGACTGGACCTTGTATTCACCTTAAGTAGTTCGGACATCGAGGATATCATGTACGAAAGGCCACTGGGAGCTAGTGATCATGTGGTTCTGTGCTTCGACTACATACTTGAGCTTCAAGTGGAGAGAGTAGCAGGAATAGGTTGGGAAAAACCAAACTACAACAGGGGGAACTACTCAGGCATTAGGAACTTCCTGCAAGACATTCAGTGGGAGAGCGAACTGACAGGAAAACCAGTATAAGAAATGATGGAATATGTGGCAACAAAATGCAAGGAGGCAGAGGGGAGGTTTGTTCCCAAAGGAAACAGAAATAATGGGAAGAACAGAATGAGTCCTTGGTTCACCCAAAGGTGTAGGGAGGCAAAAACTAGGTGTACTAGAGAATGGAAAAGGTACAGAAGACAGAGAACTCAGGAAAATAAAGAAATTAGCCGAAGAGCCAGAAACGAATATGCACAGATAAGAAGGGAGGCTCAGAGACAATATGAAAATGACATAGCATCAAAAGTAAAGACTGACCCGAAGCTGTTGTACAGCCACATCAGGAGGAAAACAACAGTCAAGGACCAGGTAATCAGACTGAGGAAGGGTGATGGGGAATTCACAAGAAACGACCAAGAGGTATGTCAGGAGCTCAACACAAGATTTAAAGAGGTATTTACAGTGGAAACCAGTAGGACTCCAGGAAATCAGAACAGGGGGGCACACCAGCAAGTGCTGGATGAGGTGCATATAACCAAGGAGGAGGTGAAGAAGCTGCTATGCGAACTTGACACCTCAAAGGCGGTGGGACCAGACAACATCTCTCCATGGGTCCTTAAAGAGGGAGCAGAGATATTGTGTGAGCCATTAACAAAGATCTTCAACACATCATTTGAAACTGGGCAACTCCCTGAGGTATGGAAAATGGCAAATGTAGTCCCAATTTTTAAAAAGGGAGACAGACATGAGGCACTAAACTACAGACCTGTATCACTAACGTGTATAGTATGCAAGGTCATGGAGAAGATCATCAGGAGGAGAGTGGTGGAGCACCAGGAAAGAAACAAGTGTATAATTGACAACCAGCACGGTTTCAGGAAGGAAAATCCTGTGTCACAAACCTACTAGAGTTTTATGACAAGGTGACAGAAGTAAGAAAAGAGAGAGAGGTGTGGATCGACTGCATATTTTTGGACTGCAAGAAGGCCTTCGACACAGTTCCTCACAAGAGGTTACTGCAAAAGCTACAGGATCAGGCACACATAACAGTAAAGGCACTGCAATGGATCAGAGAATACCTGACAGGGAGGCAACAACGAGTCATGGTACGCGACTAGGTGTCAGAGTGGGCGCCTGTGACAAGCGGGGTTCCACAGGGGTCAGTCCTAGGACCTGTGCTGTTCTTGGTATATGTGAACGACATAACGGAAGGGATAGACTCAGAAGTGTCCTTGTTTGCAGATGATGCGAAGTTAATGAGAAGAATAAAATCGGATGAGGATCAGGCAGGACTACAAAGAGACCTGGACAGGCTACAAGCCTGGTCCAGCAACTGGCTCCTTGAATTTAACCCTGCCAAATGCAAAGTCATGAAGATTGGGGAAGGGCAAAGAAGACAGCAGACACAATATAGTTTAGATGGCCAAAGACTGCAAACCTCACTCAAGGAAAAAGATCTGGGGGTGAGTATAACACCGAGCATATCTCCTGAGGCGCACATCAATCAGATAACTGCTGCAGCATAAGGGCGCCTGGCAAACCTACGGATAGCGTTCCTATACCTCAGTAAGGATTCGTTTAAGACTCTGTATACCATTTACGTCAGGCCCATACTGGAGTATGCAGCACCAGTTTGGAATCCACACCTAGTCAAGCACGTCAAGAAATTAGAGAAAGTGCAAAGGTTTGCAACAAGACTAGTCCCAGAGCTAAGGGGATTGTCCTACGAAGAAAGGTTGAGGGAAATCGGCCTGAAGACACTGGAGGACAGGAGGGTCAGGGGAGACATGATAACGACATATAAAATACTGCGCGGAATAGACAAGGTGGACAAAGACGGGATGTTCCAGAGAAGGGACACAGACACAAGAGGTCACAATTGGAAGTTAAAGACTCAGATGAATCAAAGGGATGTTAGGAAGTATTTCTTCAGTCATAGAGTAGTCAGGCCGTGGAATAGCCTAGAAAGTGACGTAGTGGAGGCGGGAACCATACATAGTTTTAAGGCGAGGTATGATAGAGCTCATGGGGCAGGGAGAGAGAGGACCTAGTAGCAATCAGCGAAGAGGCGGGGCCAGGAGCTGTGACTCGACCCCTGCAACCACAAATAGGTGAGTACAAATAGGTGAGTACACACCAGAAACATACACACAAATACTTACATACAAGCACACACACATACACAAACACACACACTCACTACATGGGTGTGTGACTTGACCCCTGCAACCACAATTAGGTGAGTACACACACACACACATGCGCACGCACACACACACACACACACACACACACACACACACACACACACACACACACACACACACACACACACTCACACACACACACACACACACACCATCATTCACAGAAACGAAAAAAATAAATCACACCGAACTGCATGTGATTTATGAAATAAACACAAAAAATAAGTAAATAAAAACAACAGGAACTGAGAGAGAACTTGAGCTAATGTGTCAGTGGATAAATTATTGTGTATCATTCAAATAACACAAAACAATATTTTTCTTTTTGTGTGAATGAGTCAGAGAAAAGTCGGAAAAAAGTAGTCTTCACCCTCGTCGAATTTCTTTTAAGCCCCAATCAGGTGAAGAGGCGTAGAAATTCTCAAAGGACAGTGGTTGCCTATTAGATTGTCCGTTGGGAAGCTCTTTGAAGTGACTGGTGCCACACTGACAAAAAATACAATTTTGAATGGTATAGGCGTAAAATAAACACACACACACACACACACACACACACACACACACACACACACACACACACACACAAACACACACACACACACACACACACAAAAGAGTCGGGGCAAGGAGCTTGGACTCGACCTCTGCAATCTCAAGTAGGTGAGTACACACACACACACGCAAATACGCATACACACATACACACACATATACAAAAGGCCTAGTATCTAATCGACATGTGCCTAGGACAAAATGGTAACTAACTAACACTCCGAAGGAATAGACTCAGAAGTTTCCCTGCTCGCAGATGATGTGTAGTTAATGAGGAGAAATAAATCAGATGAGGATCAGGCAGGACTTCAAAGAGACCTGGACAGGCTGGACACCTGGTCCAGCAACTGGCTTCTCGAATTTAACGACGCCAAATGCAAAGTCATGAATATCGGGGAAGGACAAAGAAGACCGCAGACAGAGTATAGGCTAGGTGGCCAAAGACTGCAAACCTCACTCAAGGAGAAAGATCTTATGGTGAGTATAACCCCGAGCATGTGTCCGGAAGCACCCATCAACCAGATAACTGCTGCAACACATGGGCGCCTGGCAAACCTGAGAATAGAGCTCTGATACCTCAGTAAGGAATCGTTCAAGACACTGTATACCGTTGTTAGGTAAGACACATATGCAACAGTTAGGTATCTTTATTTCGAAATGTTTCGCCTACACAGTAGGCTTCTTCAGTCGAGTACGGAGAAGTTGATAGAAGCAGAAGATACTTGAAGACGATGTAATCAGTCCATCACCCTGTCAGACACTGCAACACAAGGGTATCTTGGTACAGACCTGAAATCAACTTGGACAACTTCTACTAGTGAGAATGGCTGGATTTGAGAGGGACCTGACCTCCCAACGACTACATTCTTACTTCTACTAGTGGCCTACATCTCACCTCCTGACGGTATATAAGGCTCCATCATGTCACTTCAACTCCATTTTGTTTCAGACTATGGAAGAATACTGTTCTCCAGGCTGAGGGACTGACCACCTCAAAACTTCAAGGGTGATGGACTGATTACATCGTCTTCAAGTATCTTCTGCTTCTATTAACTTCTCTGTACTCGACTGAAGAAGCCTACTGTGTAGGCGAAACGTCTCGAAATAAAGATACCTAACTGTTGCATATGTTTCTTACCTAATAACCTGTCGGTATTTTATACCATTTTAATGTTCACTGTATACCGTGCACGTCAAGCCCATACTGGAGTATGCAGCACTAGTTTGGAACCCACACCGGGTCAAGCACGTCAAGAAATTAGAGAAAGTGCAAAGGTTTGCGACAAGGTTAGTTCCAGAGCTAAGGGGAATGTCCTACGAAGAAAGGTTAAGGGAAATCGGCCTGACGACACTGGAGGACAGGAGGGTTAGACACATGATGACGACATACAAAATACTCAGTGGAATAGACTAGGTGGACAGAGACAGGGGACACAGATACAAGGAAGTTGAAGACTCAGATGAGTCAAAGTGATGTTAGGAAGTATTTCTTTAGTCATAGAGTAGTCAGGAAGTGGAATAGTCTATCAAGTGACGCAGTGGAGGCAGGAACCATACACAGCTTTGAGACGATGTATGTTAAAGCTCATGGGGCAGAAAGGGCCTAGTAGCGTTCTCTGAAGAGGAGGGGCCAGGAGCTGAGTCTCGACCCCTGCAACCACAATTAGGTGAGTTCAGTTAGGTGAGTACACACACACACACACACTAAAACACACCAAAATAATCATATTAATTCACATACATACAAAAACCCACAGACACAGGCTAACACACTCATACACCAATACTCTCATACACATACACACACACATACACACCAGGAGCTATGACTCGACCTCTACAACCACAAGTGCACACACACATACACACAAACACACACGCACACACAAACACTCACACAAACACAAACACACACACACACACACACACACACACACACACACACACACACACACACACACACACACACACACACACACAAACACACACACAAACACACACACACACACACACACAAACACACACAAACACACACACACACACACACACACACACACACACACACACACACACACACACACACACACACACACACACACACACACACACACACACACACACACACACACACACAAACACACACACACACACAAACACACACACACACACACACACACACAAACACACACACACACACACACACACACACACACACACACACACACACACACACACACACACACACACACACACACACACACACACACACACACACACACACACACACACCTCGGCACTTAAAGTTTATAGATTGCAAAAACTAGTGCATCCTAACAAGATAAAAAAAAGTGAAATCCCAAAAAATAGGATGTAGGGGCAAGTGAATTAAGGATGGAATGTCTGAGAAGGAAGCATGGACAGAAAGGCTTAAGAGCACAGTGGAACAACAGTAGGGAAATAAGCTAAATGAGTCTTGCAATACAGTGTTGGAGGAGATATCGGCAGAGAGAAAGAAGTGGGAGTTATGAGCTATAGCTGCTGAAGCAAAGATACAGAGCCTGGAGGAGGAATTGGAAATGCTGAAGAAGGATATTAAGAAAAAGATCAAAAGTAGCTATGTAATGGGAACAGGAATATCAGTGGGCAGCTAGGTAAATGAAGGACGGAAAGAAACAAAGAAGTCCTTTGCAGAAGTGATATCAGGCCACCAGGTGTCTGGAAGATGATAAGGGAAATAAAAGAGGTGCTTAAATTTAATCAACAGGTATGGAGGGAAAAAATAGGAAGATGAGAGGGAGATGTTACTAATTATTAATTGGCTTCAGGAATTTAAAAAGATGACAGAGGGAGAAAAAAAGAGATTGTGTGCATCATCATAATAACAGGAGATAAGGACATGTCCCAGCTGACATATTTTCAGAAAATTGGAGGGTATTGAAAAGAAAAAAATATCAGCCAGTCAGATTGCTATTCAAGACAGGTGGTATGGAAAAAGATGCTTCAACAGAAACCACTGCTAATGGGCTCCCAGAAGTATCAATGAGTGTACTTCGACCATAACAGAATGCGAAACGAATGGGAATAAATAAGAGTGAGGGTAAGAAGACGCCAGTGGAATGAAAGAGAGACAGGGCAGGCATCGACAGACAGGAAAAGTCAGCCTCAGTAAATACTAAACACAAATGGTCACAGAACCCCTTCAACCACTATAACACTATACCAACCAAACACAATAACCAGAAACAAACCACACTCCACAGTCGCCAGCCCCCTAGCAATAATATGACCATCACAGCAAGCTTCCATAATATTCCGTCCTGCCTTCCACACCTCCAACCTGAACCAACCCCCTCCCACCCCTCAAAATACAGTAACTGAAAGGGAGATGGAGGCATGGTGCACCAATGCATGTGGAATACAAATAAGGAGTGGAAAGAACGTATCATTAAGGCATCCCCCCACAGCATAGCACTCACAGACAAAAAGCTCAAGAGGATAACAGATGGGATCTTTCCGACTGAATATCAGATCCTGAGGAAAGATAGAGGATGGGGGTGGGGGGCAGGAGAAGTTGCTCTGTTCATCAAAAGCTAGTAGAGTTTTTAGGAGATGGAAAGAATGGACAGAGTAGCAGATAACTACAGGAACACTTCAGACTGTGGTTCAAAAAATGATGATAGTGATGTACAACCCACCACTGAACAGCAGGAGACCAAGTGTACGATGAAAACAACATTAGTTGATATGCTCAGAAAGGCCAACATAGTTACTCATCATGGGCGATTTCAAGCACAAGGAGATAGACTGGCAAAGCCTGGAGCCACATGGAGGACCAGAACGTGGAGGGCTAAGATGTTGGAGACAGTACTGGAAAATTTCAAGGACTAACATTATAGGGACACATCCAGCCTCCAGCAAGGCTCGACCATCTAGAACAGTTAAGACAGAAGGGATATTACACACTATATAAAGGCCCCTCAGTGCTAGTGATCATGTGGTCCTTGTATACAGAGTTAACAGTGGAGAGTGAAGCAGCAAGAGAAAGGACGGGAAAAGCCAAGCTTCAAAAAGAGGACTACACAAGTATGAGACAATTCCTGCATGAGTTGCAGTCTAAAAGAGAACTAGAGGGAAGACAGTAAATGAAATCATGGAACACATGACCACAAAATGCAGGGAAGCAAAGGAGAAGTTCATGACAAGGGGTAACAGAAACAATGGGAAGACCAGAGCCCATGTTTTACCCAAAGGTGTAAAGAAACCAAAACCACATGTGCTAGAGCATGGAAAATGTATAGAAGGCAAAGGGCTCAGAAAACAGAGTTGAGCCAAAGACCCGGAAAAGAATATACATTAATAAGGAGAGAGGCCAAGCAGCAATATGAGAATGGCATAGCATCAAAAGAAAAATCTGACCCAGAGTTGTTATATCCACATCAGCAGGAAAACAACAATCTAGGACTAGGAAATCAGGCTGAGGAAGGAGGGGAGCTCACAGGGAGGTATTCCCAGTGGAAACAGAGAGGCTGGCAGGGTGCACCACGAGGTGCTGGACACAATGCACAAAACTGACGAGGATGTGACGAAACTGCTAGATGAACTAGACACCTCAATGGTGGTGGGCCCAGATATCATCTCTCCTTTTGTCCTGAGAGAGGGAGCAGATGCACAGGGTGTTCCGCTAACAAGAGCCTTTGATAAATCTATCGAAACAGAGCAACTGCCTGAGGTGTGCAAGTTAGCCAATGTTGTCCCAAATTTTAAGGACACAGACAGGCTGTACTAAACTACAGACCAGTGTCGCTGACATGGTACATCTTCTAAAAAAAAGGAGCAGACTCATACATGACAACCTGCAGGGCTTCAGAGAAAGGAAATCCTGCTTCACAAACGTACTGGAGTTCTATGACAAGGTAACAGATGTAAGGCAGGAGAGAGAGTGATGTGTAAAATGCATCTTCTTTTGCATTAAAAAAGGATTTTACACAGTTCCACACAAGAGACTGGTTGGAAAGATAGAGGAGCCGGCAGGAATAGCAAGGAAACTACTGCAATGGATCAAAGACTACCTTACAGTAAGGAAACGTCGAGTGTTGGTATGTGACGAAGTTTCAGAGGGGGCGCATGCGACGTGCGGGGTTCCACAAGAGTCAGTTCTAAGTCCGGTGCTGTTTCTTGTATATATTAATGACTATGGAAGGGACAGATTCAGAGGTATCCCTGTTTGCAGACTGTATGAAACTAATGAGGAAAATACAAGCAGATGAGGATTAGGTGAATCTAAAAGGGGATCTGGAAAGGCTGCAAGACTAGTCCAACAAATGACGATTAACCCCAGTAAGTGCAAACTCATGAAGCTTGGGAAAGGACAAAGAAGACCGTAGACGAAGTGCAACCTGAAGGATCAAAGACTGCAAGAATCACTTAAGGGAAAGGATCTTGGGGTGAGCATCACACCGGACACGTCTAAGGCGCACTTCAAATGACTGTTGCAGTACATGGGCGCCTGACAAACCCAAGAATAGTGTTTCGAAATCTAAGTAAGGATTCATTCACGACACCGTACACTGTGTACGTCAGGCACATATTGGAGTATGCATCACCACCCGTGGTCAAAACACGTCATGAAACTGTATAAAGAGCAAAAGTTTGCAACAAGACTAGTTCCGGAGCCAAGGGGCATGTCCTATGAGAAGAGGCTAAGGGAACTCAACCTGATGTCAAAGAAGGGGGGGAGGGATAGGGAAGACATGGTAACGACGTATAAAATACTGAAAGTGAATTACAAGGTGCACAGGGCCAGAATGTTTCAGAGATGGGACACAGAAAAAAAGGGACACAACTGGAAGTTTAAACTCAGATGAGCCTTAGAGATGTTAGGAAGTAATTCTTCAGTCTTAGAGTTGTCAGGAAATGGGACAATCTGGAGAGCGAAGTAGCGGAGGCATGATCCATACATAGCTTTGCGACGAAGTACGATAAGACTCTTGGAGAAGAGAATGGATCTAGTAACGACTAGCGAAGAGGCGAGGCCAGAAGCAAAGACTTGACCCCTGCAACCACAAACAGCTGACTATAAATAGGTACATGAGTACACACACACACACACACACACACACACACACACACACACACACACACACACACACACACACACACACACACACACACACACACACACACACACACACACACACACACACACACACACACACACACACACACACACACACAGCTCGCGACTCCTAATTTAGGGGGAATTATTCATGAACATATATCATGCAAGTGTTAGAGCAATACAAATGGTTTAAACTTTAAAAAGTTATGTCGAATAATGTCTCGTTTTAGATTAAGCAAGATGTCTGTTATAATCTCTCGTGTCGTCTGGTGCATGAAGGTGTAACAACAGTTATGATTGTGAGTCTCTAGTTCATCGTTCATCAGTAGTGTTGTGAACATTTAACTAACACAACCAAGACAGTAGGTACTTAATGTTAGAAGCTATTTTAACAGGCTTTGCCGAACTTATTGTTTTTGATGAATTTCCTTCTTTTATTAATATATTCCACAGCTTCGTATTTGCTATTTTTTCCACTAGGATACACTGTGTGTTACGGTTTTTGAATGTCAGCATTACGTAAGAGATCTTCCAGCATAGTGTCAGTTTTTGACTCTCGAGTTTAGTGTTTCTTAAGTCGAGATTCTGGATACTGGCATTCCTAAGTCTGGCTTCTCCTTGGGGTCTTTCTGTGTGTCTCAATATTTTTGTTTTAAGCTCGATCAGTCGAGTTCCAACCTTTAGTCCTTCTTCTCACTTCGCTGTGACGGAATTCGAGATACTCTTGGCCACTCGGACCCTATCACAGCTATTCATAAAATTTTGTATGGAGTCTACCTCATACACTTTACTTTATATATCAAATGTCTTGAAGCTGAAGAAGTCTTCTCTGTAGTTAACTGTATTTTTAATATTAAATAATTTCCGTTTCCAGTCCCTCTAGTCACTTTACTCTGATTTTCCTTATGAAGTAACTGAGTACCGGGACCATGATTTCCATGGTTCGTCTATCTTTTAAGGCCATTAGGTTAGTTTTTTAAGTGTGTGAATATATTCCCATTAGTTCTGGAGCTAGTATATGTATGAGTATGGTTGTGTGTGTGTGTGTGTGTGTGTGTGTGTGTGTGTGTGTGTGTGTGTGTGTGTGTGTGTGTGTGTGTGTGTGTGTGTACTCACCTAGTCGTGGTTGCAGGGGTCGAGTCATAGCTCCTGGCCCCGTATGTGTGTGTATGTGTATGTATGTATGTGTGTGTGTTTGAGTATGGGTAGGTGTGTGTGCTTGTGTGTGTGTACTCACCTAGTTGTACCAACCTAGTTGTTGTTGCAGGGGACGAGTCATAGCTCCTTGCCCCGCCTCTTCACTGGCCACTACTGGGGCACTCTCCCTGCACCATGAACTTCATCATTCCTCTTCTTAAAGCTATGTATGGATCCTGCCTCCACTACATCGCTTCCCAAACTATGCTACTTCTTGACTACTCTGTAACTGAAGAAATACTTCCTAACATCCCTGTGATTCCTCTGATTATTCAACTTCCAACTGTGTCCCCTTGTTCCAGTGTCCCATCTCTGGAACATTCTGTCTCTGTCCTCCTTGTCAATTCCTCTCAGTATTTTATATGTCATTGTCATGTGCCCCCTTTCTCTCCTGTCCTCCAGTGTCGTCAGGTCGATTTCCCTTAACCTCTCCTCGTAGGACATACCCCTTAGCTCTGGGACTAGTCTTGTTGCAAACCTTTGCACTTTCTCTAGTTTCTTTACGTGTTTGGCTAGGTGTGGGTTCCAAACTAGTGCCGCATACTCCAGTATGTGCCTAACGTACACAGTGCACAGGACCATGAACGATTCTTAATTAAGATGGCGGAATGCTGTTCTTAGGTTTGTTACGCGCCCCTATGCTTCTGCAGTTATTTGGTTGATGTGCGTCTCAGGAGATGTGCTTGGTGTTTTACTCACCCCAAGATCTCTTTCCTTGAGTGAGATTTGTAGTCTCTGGCCCCCTAGCCTGTACTCCGTCTGCGGCCTTCTTTGCCCTTCCCCAATCTTCATGACTTTGCACTTGGTAAGGTAGAACTCCAGGAGCCAGTTGTTTTACCAGGCCTACAACCTGTCCAGATCCCTTTGTAGTTCTGCCTGGTCCTCGTCCGAATGAATTCTTCTCATCACCTTCACATCATCTGCAAACATGGACACTTTGGAGTCTATTCCTTCAGTCATGTCGTTCACAAATACAAGAAACAGCACTGGTTCTGGGACCGACCCCCGTGGAACCCCACTCGTCACAGGCGCCCACTCTGCCACCTCGCCACGTACCATGACTCGCTGCTGTCTTCCTGACAGGTATTCCCTGATCCACTGTAGTGCCTTCCCTGTTATCCCTGCTTGGTCCTCCAGTTTTTTGCATTAATCTCTTGTGTGGAACTGTGTCAAACGCCTTCTTACAGTCCAAGAAAATGCAATCTACCCACCCCTCTCTCTCTTGTCTCACTGCTGTCACCCTGTCACAGAAGTCCAGTAGGTTTGTGACACAGGATTTCCCGTCCCTGACACCATGTTGGCTGCAATTGATAAGCTCATTCCTTTCTAGGTATGTGTATGTGTGTGTGTGTGTGTGTGTGTGTGTGTGTGTGTGTGTGTGTGTGTGTGTGTGTGTGTGTGTGTGTGTGTGTGTGTGTGTGTGTGTGTGTGTGTGTGTGTGTGTGTGTGTGTGTGTGTGTCTGTGTCTGTGTGTCTGTGTCTATGTGTCTGTCTCTATATGCCCGTCTGTCTGTGCTTGTGTAAGGGCATTTGCTCTGATTTCGGGAACCTTATCGCACCTAGTCTTAAAATATGTGGATGGATTGTACCACTATCACTTCGAGTTCCAGGGTATTACACTTCTGACCATTCTGAGGACGAAAAGATAATTCATAACATCCCTGTGACTCATTTCTGTTTTCAGTCTCTAGCTTTTTCTCGTTTTCTGCTACAAAACTGTCGAATATTCATTTTCTGTCCACCCTATCAATTCCTTCTCAGTATTTTTTCACCACTGGTCCTTCTCTCCACTAACGTCATCTGACTAAGCTTCAATTGTCGCTTCTCCACTTTGTGTGGGTCTGTGTGTGTGCGTATCTAAAAGTGTATGTGTGCTTGAGTGCATGAGTGTGTATGCATGCGGGCGTGCACACTCGTTTCGAAAACTGTTTTTGATTTGAAAATCTGTTTGCTTTAGTAAAATTGCACTACAATCTCAGCAAGGACCACATTTTGTATCCTCTTTCCGACGAAATTTTCCTTTGATAGACCCGTTTTTTTTTTCTTCAGAAGGCGTGCTTGTTATGATCCCGTAGGCGAAATTCTCGTCTGAAGAGGATCATTTTGTGTGATGGGGAGGCTGATGTCTTAAGGAAGTACAGAAAGAAAGATTACCTGAGTTTGCCTCAGAGGTAATCGAATCCCTCTGACTGAGGGATTCGATCACCTCAATAATAAGCTGACAAAGCTCGCAACCCTGGTGAATCAGTAGGAATACATGAATCTAGCCATACCAGTACATTAACGAATGGAAGACTCTCACTGCTCCACAGCCAAAACCTAGTGCAGCACCAGCCTACATGCATGCCAACATGCTCATGGCTGCAACATCCAACAGAGAGTCAGTCTCCAAGCTGTGAGTACACATTACTTTGGGGACGTCCTTCAAACAGTTCCCATTTCGGCAATCGGAAGACGCTTCAAAACACAGACCCTCCGTATTGCAGTGGCTCTCCGCCTAACTACCCCAATTCACACGGAACATACGTGTATTTGAAATGATGTGCAAGCCAATCAATATGACCTAGACTGCTCCAAAACCAAGGGCTGGCACCCAAGACACAAACTCCATTACCTTACTCTGCTACAGCAGTGTAAGGTATTGGAGCCTGTAGAGATGAGCAAATTTAAGGACTGTAGGGTACCTAGCTTAGTGACGCCTTCACGTCTTCACAGCCACCCCCGAAGTCGTCAGTTCCAGAAGCCGTCTAGGCACCAGCCTTGGGCTGTAGTATATTTAATTAATGATTAAATAATTGCCCCAGAGGAGCTGGTTTCAGCATATCATTCAGTAACTTAGTGCTGATTAAACTGACGTTTTTGGGCTCAATGGTCCGCGGATTACGGGGTATTTTGATAAATCCAGACAGGTTATGTCTTAGCCATCTGCTGTGCAGCCGACCTAACTAAATTCATAACTGACTAGACTTACCTGAGTATATGTATCGAGCTCTCAAGTGTCACCCCGGTATCAGCTATCCTGGCTGAAATAGTAGTGTCTATCGTACATTGCACTGTCTCTGAAGATTGTAACACTACACTGTTCTCCAAGGTTGTTCTTTCGTAGTAATGTCACAAGAGGAAGATGTATGCTTCACTGTAATAGCCCTACCACGAATTCCTGAGATTATCACTGAGGAACAGAAACGTGTGAATCAACAGTGTCTTTGTTCTTTTAGCATGAAACACGAGTTGTCTACGCCAGTTCTTAAAGCAATCTGTCTCTTTCCCTGCAGCCGCTTCGGCCTGGGCGCCTTTCCTTACAGAGGATTTGCTGAATTCAACGTTATTACTTGTCCTTGCTGAACACTGCAACCTCATGCAATACAAGATAGCAGATTTGTTGACTTAAGACTTATCCAGTGTTTTACGATAGTTTCAAATTGGAAATAGTGATGCAGGGTTTTCTTGTAAATTTTCCTGCTACAGTAAGAGTCATTGCTCTCATTAACGCATGCTATGGGTGCAACACTGGTCTCTTGCAGGAACAGTGGCGTGACTATGACACGCTGGTACTGCATCTTCTTCCAATTAGTGATCATGCTGAAGGGACACCATTTGCCCCTTCTGAGTGAGTTGAGGGGGCTAAATACCCCATACCAAGCTGGAAGCCCAGCTGAGAGAGTATTTCTGTTACCCTTGGGAACAAACCTTTCCTCTGCCTCCTTGCATTTTGTTGTTACAAAGTCCATCATTTCGTTTACTGATTTTCCTACCAATTCCTGTTCCCACTGAACCTCCTGCAGGAAGGTCCTCATTCCTGTGTAGTCCCCCCTTTTATAGTTTAGCTTTTCCCTTTCTACTCCTGTTACCCTCTCCACTTTTAGCTCCACGATGTATTCAAAGCTCATAACTACGTGGTCACTAGCTCCAAGGGGCCTTTCATATGTGATGTGCTCAATGTCTGAGCTACTCAGGGTGAACACGGGGTCCAGTCTTGCTGGTTCATCCTCCCCTCTCTCTCTGGTAGTATTCCT
This sequence comes from Cherax quadricarinatus, assembly GCF_038502225.1. Classification (NCBI taxonomy): domain Eukaryota; kingdom Metazoa; phylum Arthropoda; class Malacostraca; order Decapoda; family Parastacidae; genus Cherax; species Cherax quadricarinatus. The sequence continues at coordinate 34,979 of NW_027197324.1, read as the reverse complement.
AACATGTTGGTGCATGGGATTTGCCAGCACCACATCCATCATCTTGGCTCTCCATGTTTCGGGACCCCCATGTGGCTCCAGGTTTTCCCAATCAATCTCCCTGTGATTGAAGTCGCCCATGACCAGTAACTTCGCTCTACTTGAGTGGGCCCTTCTTGCCACCTCAGCTAGAGTGTCCACCATTGCTCTGTTGCATTCATCATATTCCTCTCTTGGCCTCCTGCAGTTCTGTGGTGGGTTATACATAACTGCAATGACTACCTTGTGTTCCCCTGACTGAACTGTACCTACTATGTAATCCCTTTCTCCAATCTCGTCCATACCTTCCATTTCTTGATAACCCCACCAGTTTTTTATTAGTAGTGCAACCCCTCCTCCCCCCTGCTCCTTCTATCCTTCCTCAGGATCTGATATCCGGGTGGGAAGATTGCATCTGTTATTATCCCAGTGAGTTTCGTTTCTGTAACCGCTACGATGTCTGGGGACAACTCCTTGATTCTTTCATGCCACTCCTCACATTTATTCGTTATTCCATCCGCGTTCGTGTACCAAACCTTCAACTTCTTTTCAATAACTGTGGTCTGGGGAGAGAGGTGGGTTAGGGGGAGCAGGGGCCTATAGGGAGTTGGTGTGGGGGTGGGGTCTGTGGTGTAGGGTGTGGGGGCAGAGGGCCTATGGGGGGTTTCAGTGGGGTGGGGGTGGTGGTGAGGGGATGGGGGAAGAGGGCCTATGGGGGGTTACAATGGGGGAGGGGGTGGTGGTGAGGGGAATGGGGATAGAGGGTACAGTGTGTGAGTTGCTGTGGGTTACTGTGAGGGTGAGGTTTGTGGTGAGGGGGATGGGGGAAGAGGGTACATTGTGTGGGTTACTGTGGGTTCCTGTGGGGGTGGGGTTTTAGCTGAGGGGGATGTATGGGTTACTGAGGGTTACTGTGGGGGTGGGGTTTATGCAGAGGGGGATGTGTGGGTTACTGTGGGTTTCTGTGGGGGTGGGGTTTGTGCTGAGGGGGATGGGGGCAGAGGGTGCAGTGAGTGGGTTTTGGGTTAGGTCGTTTGGTTGCTTTGGGATTGCCATGGTTGTGTTCCTTCTGTGGGTGGTACTGGAGGGGGTTGTGTTTGTTCTTCCACATGGGCCTGATTTCTCCTGCTCTCCACCTTCCTTGCCTCCCATTCCTCCTTGCGACGTTGCACCCTCTCTTTCAGTGTCATCCTTTCTTCTTGTGTTCTGTCTCGGTCGAGGTACACACTCCGGAACACCTGATTGTCCCTTAGGCGTGCTTTCTCCTGCAGGATCCGGTTTCGAGCTGACTCTGCCTTGAAAATCACTTTGACTGGACGCTTTTTTCCCCTCGCAAACCACCCAATTCTCTGAAAATTTGTCAGCTGAGTCATGTCGTCCTCTCCTATTGCTTTCATGATGCTTTCAATTGTTTTTTCTCCTGTTTTCTTGCCTCATAAGTTTCCCCATCTACTTCTTGGAGCCCATAGACAAAAATGGCCCTCTCCCTTTCATTCTCCCACTGTGCTTCCCTGAGCATCCTCTGATTCAAATTAGTTCCTGCCATTGATGCATTGCTTCTTACTGTCTCTTCCCTATCTGGTGTCCCTCTGCTTATTTGTTCCTGGACATGGCAGTTGTCTGTTAGAGCCTCTGTGTATAGTTTAGCTCCTTCATTGACTTTAGTCCCCTCATTAGTTCTTGCTGTTCTCCCTGCCTTTTCCCAGGCCTCCTTGGGTCCGATGGAGTCATCGCGTACAGTATATCTCCTTTGTCCCCTACTGTCCCGTCATCGGTGACTGATGTAGTAGCTCTTGGTGTCATGGCTGTACTGTCCTATGGTTCTTTAGGCTGTATCAGACTCTTTAGTTCTTCTACTAAGCTCTGTATCTTAGCTTCAGCTGCGGTGATTTGTAATTCCCATCTCCTGCTCTCCTCAGCTATTTTCTCTTCCATTTTCTTGCTGATCTCTTCCAGCCTCTTCCCCCACTCCTCTCTTCATGTGAGCTCTGCCTCCGTCCTCTCTGCCAGGTCTAGCACTCACTTCATCCACCATTCCTCTGGTTCTCCGTCCAGGTTTTTGGTGTCCCATGTTTCTTTTTCACAGAAGGAAGAGCTTATGCCAAGGGTGCTGTGGGGAGAGGGGGGTGTTTGTTGTGGGAGAGGGGGGTGTTTGTTGTGGGGAGAAGGGAGGAGGAGACAGGGAGGGGAAAAGGATAGTGAGCTGGAGGGGGGACAGCAGCAGAGAGAAGAGAGATGGGGGGAAGACTAAGGGGGACAGGGGGAAGAGCAATGGGGGGGAGGGGAGTAGAAGGAGTAGGGAGGATGAGAAGGAAGATGATGAGGGAGAGAAAGTGGGATAAAGAGAGACAGGGAGTGTGGTTGAGTGTGAGTTAGAGAGGGGAGAAGGGAGAGTCAGAGTGTGTGGAGCATGTGAGTTGGGGAAGATCAGCCTTTAGTGTGCTTGCAGGCCTCGGAGGAGAGGGGAGAGGGAGGAGGAGAAGGAAGAGGAGGTGAGGGGGGAGATGGAGGAGGTATAGGAGGAGGATGATAGGGAGGGACAGAGTGTGTGTTTGAGTGTGAGCTAGAGGATTAGAGAAAGAGAAGGAGGATAGAGAGAGATAGTGTTGTTGAGTGTGAGTTAGAGAGAGAGGGAGAGAGAGAAAGAGGGGGAGGGGAGTGTTAGAGTGTGTGGGGCGTGTGGGTTGGGTAGTGTTCTTTCAGGTCTAGGAGGCAAGAGGAGAGGGAGGGGGAGAATTGAGGGTAGGTGGGGAGATGATGGAGGAGGTATAGGAGGAGGAGCAGGAGGAAGGGAGGGAAAGAGAGAGGTAGGGGAGGTTGGTAGGGAGGGGGGGAGGTGAGGAGAAGATGGAGGAGGTATAGGAGGAGGAGCAGGAGGAAGGGAGGGAAAGAGAGAGGGAGGAAGGGAGGGAAAGAGAGTGGTAGGGGAGGTAGGTAGGGATGAAGGGAGGGGAGGTGGGGGGAAGATGGAGGAGGTATAGGAGGAGGAGGAGGAGGAGGAGGAAGGGAGAGAGGGAAAGAGAGGAGTAGGGGAGGTCGGTAGGGATGAAGGGAGGGGAGGTGGGGGAAGATGGAGGAGGTATAGGAGGAGGAGGAGGAGGGGGGAGGAATGGAGGGAAAGAGAGAGGGAGGGAGGGAATGGGAGAGGTAGGTAGGGAGGAAGGGAGGAGAGGTGGGGGGGGGGGTAAGATGGAGGGAAGAGATAGCAGGGAGGAGGTATAGCAGGAGGAGGAAGAGAGGGAAAGAGAGAAGGAGCCAGGGAAAGAGAATGGTAGGGGAGGTGGGGGAAGATGGAGGAAGTATAGGAGGAGGAGGAGAAAGGGAGGGAAAGAGAGAGGGAGGGAGGGAAAGAGAGAGGGAGGGAGGCAGGGGAGGTACAAGGAGAGTGTGAACTGTGGGTGTGTGTGGGTATGAGTGGGTTTATGAGACGTGTCCGTTATGGTAATGTGTGTGTGCGTGTGTGCGTTACTATCCTGCCACCCGAGTCCAGCGAGGGGAGAGGGAGGAGGAGAGGGAGGGATAATCTCGCTGCCAGGCTTATGGGCCTATCCTAGACTCTCCACGTGCATGCTGCTATGTACCGAGAGAGACTGTACCGGGAGTACCCTGCCTATGCCTTTGCACCTACTCGTGCATACCTGGATCTATACTTACTTAATGAGTAAACACCTGTGCACCTACTCGTGTATACCTGTGCACCTATTCCTGCATACCTGGAGCTGTACTTACTGAGTAAACACCTGTGCACCTACTCGTGCATACCTGGAGCTGTACTTAATGAGTAAACACCTGTGCACCTACTCGTGGAGCTGTACCTGGAGCTACTCATGTACTTACTTACTTAATGAGTAAACACCTGTGCACCTACTCATGCATACCTGGAGCTGTACTTACTGTGTGCACCTATTTGTGTATACCTGGAGCTATACTTACTTGCTGAATAAACGCCAGTGTACCTACACGTGTATACCTGGAGTTATACTTAATGAATAAACAATGTTAGTGTTAATTGTCCAACCTTACTGCCTGCACGTGCACTACAGTACCTCTGGTCCCCTTACCTTTGTTCCCCTTCCCTTCCCCAAGTTCTACTCCTCTGTCAGTGATTATGTGTGTGTGTGTACTCACCTATTTGTACTCACCTATTTGTGGTTGCAGGGGTCGAGTCCTAGCTCCTGGCCCCGCCTCTTCACCGGTTGCTACTAGGCCCTCTCTCTCCCCGCTCCATGAGCTTTATCAAACCTCGTCTTAAAACTGTGTATGGTTCCTGCCTCCACTACGTCATTTTCTAGGCTATTCCACTGCCTTACAACTCTATGACTGAAGAAATACTTCCTACTATCTCTCTGACTCATTTGTGTCTTCAACTTCCAATTGTGGCCTCTTGTTTCTGTGTCCCCTCCCTGGAACATCCTGTCTTTGTCCACCTTGTCTATTCCACGCAGTATTTTATATGTCGTTATCATGTCTCCCCTGACCCTCCTGTCCTCCAGTGTCGTCAGGCCGATTTCCCTTAATCTTTCTTCATAGGACATTCCCCTTAGCTCTGGAACTAACCTTGTCGCAAACCTTTGTACTTTCTCTAGTTTCTTGACGTGCTTTATCAAGTGCGGGTTCCAAACAGGTGCTGCATACTCCAGTATGGGCCTGACATACACGGTGTACAGTGTCTTGAATGATTCCTTACTAAGGTATCGGAATGCTGTTCTCAGGTTTGCCAGGCGCCCATATGCTGCAGCAGTTATCTGATTGATGTGTGCTTCCGGAGACATGCTCGGTGTTATACTCACCCCAAGATCTTTCTCCTTGAGTGAGGTTTGCAGTCTTTGGCCACCTAGCCTATACTCTGTCTGTGGTCTTCTGTGCCCTTCCCCCATCTTCATGACTTTGCATTTGGCAGGATTAAATTCGAGAAGCCATTTGCTGGACCAGGTGTCCAGTCTGTCCAGGTCTCTTTGAAGTCCTGCCTGGTCCTCATCAGATTTAATTCTCCTCATTAACTTCACATCATCTGCAAACAGGGACACTTCTGAGTCTAACCCTTCCGTCATGTCGTTCACATATACCAAAAATAGCACTGGTCCTAGGACCGACCCCTGTGGGACCCCGCTCGTCACAGGTGCCCACTGTGATACATCATTACGTACCATGACTCGTTGTTGCCTCCCTGTCAGGTATTCTCTGATCCATTGCAGTGCCCTTCCTGTTATATGCGCCTGATGCTCTAGCTTCTGCACTAATCTCTTGTGAGGAACTGTGTCAAAGGCCTTCTTGCAGTCCAAGAAGATGCAATCAACCCACCCCTCTCTCTCTTGTCTTACTTCTGTTATTTTATCATAAAACTCCAGAAGGTTTGTGACACAGGATTTGCCTTCCGTGAATCCGTGCTGGTTGGCATTTATACTCCTGTTCCGTTCCAGGTGCTCCACCACTCTCCTCCTGATAATCTTCTCCATAATTTTGCATACTATACACGTCAATGACACAGGTCTATAGTTTAGTGCCTCTTTTCTGTCTCCTTTTTTAAAAATGGGAACTACATTTGCCGTCTTCCATACCTCAGGTAGTTGCCCAGTTTCCAGGGATGTGTTGAAGATTGTGGTAAGTGGCACGCACAACATATCTGCTCCCTCTCTAAGGACCCACGGGGAGATGTTGTCTGGTCCCATTGCCTTTGAGGTATCGATGTCCCTTAGCAGTTTCTTCACCTCCTCCTCATCTGTATGTATGTCGTCCAACACTTGTTGGTGTATTCCTTGCTGGTGTCCCCATCTGGTCTGTCCCCCCAGAGTCCTTCCTGTCTCTACTGTAAATACTTCCTTAAATCTCGTGTTGAGCTCCTCACATACCTCTTGATCGTTTCTTGTGAGTTCTCCACCTTCTTTCCTCAGCCTTATCACCTGGTCCTTGACTGTTGTCTTCCTCCTAATGTGGCTATACAGCAGTTTCGGGTCAGATTTGACTTTCGATGCTATGTCGTTTTCATACTGTCGCTGGGCCTCCCTCCTTATCTGTGCATACTCGTTTCTGGCTCTTCTACTAATCTCCTTGTTTTCCTGGGTCCTATGCCTCCTGTACCTTTTCCATTCTCTGTTGCACTTAGTTTTTGCCTCCCTACACCTTCGGGTAAACCAAGGACTCGTTTTGGTCTTCCTATTATTTCTGTTTCCCTTGGGAACAAAACTTTCCTCTGCCTCCTTGCACTTTGTTGCCACATATTCCATCATCTCGTTTACTGATTTTCCTACCATTTCTCTGTCCCACTGAACCTCCTGCAGGAAGTTTCTCATACCTGTGTAGTCCCCCCTTTTATAGTTTGGCCTGTCCCCTTCAGTTCCTGTTACCTTCTCCACTTGTAACTCTACTATATAGTCAAAACTCAGAACCACATGATCGCTAGCTCCAAGGGGCCTCTCATAAGTGATGTCCTCAATGTCTGAACTGCTCAGGGTGAACACAAGATCCAGTCTTGCTGGCTCATCCTCCCCTCTCTCTCTGGTTGTGTCCCTGACATGTTGATGCATGAGGTTTTCAAGTACCACATCCATCATCTTGGCTCTCCATGTTTCGGGACCCCCATGTGGCTCCAGGTTTTCCCAGTCGATCTCCCTGTGGTTGAAATCGCCCATTACCAGTAACTTTGCTCTGCTCGAGTGAGCTCTTCTTGCCACCTCAGCCAGTGTGTCCACCATCACCCTGTTGTTTTCTTCGTACTCCTCTCTTGGCCTCCTGCAGTTCTGTGGTGGGTTATACATCACTCCAATGACTACTTTATGTTCTCCGGACTGAATTGTACCTACAATGTAGTCTCTTTCTCCAATCATGTCCATGCCTTCCATTTCCTCAAATCCCCATCGGTGTTTTATGAGCAGTGCAACCCCTCCTCCCCCTCTACTCCTTCTATCTTTCCTCAGGATCTGATATCCTGTTGGGAAGATTGTGTCTGTTATTGTCTCAGCGAGTTTTGTTTCTGTGACTGCTATGATGTCTGGGGATTTTTCACTGATTCTTTCATTCCACTCCTCATGTTTATTCATTATTCCATCCGCGTTTGTGTACCAAACCTTTAGTTTCTTTTCTATCATTGTGGTCATGCAAGAATATTGGGGTTGGGGGAGCGAGAGCCTTGGTGGGGGCCTATATGGGGCTGTGGTGTAGGTGGGGTTTGTGTTGATGGGGGTGGGGTCAGAATGCCCATAAGGGACAGCTGTTGGGGTGAGGTTTGTGATATGGGGATTGGTGGCAGAGGGAACAGTGAGTGGGTTGTAGTATAGGTTGCTCAGTTGCGTTGGGAATGTCGCGGGTGGAGTCTTTTGGTGGGAGATTCTGTGGGGTGTGTTTGCCCTTCCTCCTGTGTCTGGGTCCTGCTCATTTTCATTGCTTCTCGTTCCTCCTTGCGTCTCTGTACCCTCTCTTTCAGTGTAGTCCTTTCTTCTTGTGTTCTGTCGCGGTCGAGGTATACTCTCTGGTACCCCTCTTTGTCCCTCAGTCTTGCTTTCTCTTGCAGAATCCTGGTTCGAACTGATTCTTCCTTGAAAGTTACTCTGACAGGCCGTATCCTTCCACTCGCAAACCACCCAATTCTCTGAAAATTTGTCACCTGGGTCATATTGCCCTCCCCTATTGTTTTCATGATGCCTTCAATCATTTTTTTCTCCTCCTGTTTTATTTCTTCAAAGTTGGCCCCCTTGGCTTCTTGGAGCCCGTACACAAAAACTGACCTCGCCCTTTCCTCCTCCCACTGAGTCTCCATCTGCGTCCTCTGAGGCATTTTATTTCCTTCCATTGACATGTTCTTGCCTTCAGTCCCTGTCATATCTGAAACTTCTATTCTCAGTGGACTGTCTTTCCTGACCAGCTGTCCCTTGCTACTGCAGTTGGCTGTTAGAATCTCTGCATATAGCATACCTTCATTGTCTTCGGACCTGTCGTTTGATCTTAGTGTGCTCGTCGTCTTTTCCCTGGCCCCACGTGGGTCTGATAGGGCCTTCATGTACGGCATGTCTCCGTTGTTGCTTACCATCCCCTTGTCTGCGCCTGACTTTGAATTTCCTGATGTCACACCTGAATTGTCATTTGTCTCTCTAATCTGTTTCAGGCTTTGCAGTTTCTCTTCTAAGCACTGTATCCTAGCTTCTGCTGCTAAGACCTGTACTTCCCACTTCCTGCACTCTTCAGCTATCCGCTCCTCCATTTTCTTACCAAGCTCTACTATCTTCCTTCCCCACTCTTCCTCCCTTTTTTGGAGCTCTAGCTCCCAGTCTTTCCTCCCTGGTTCGTCCACCAGATCTCTGGGTTTCCGTCCTCTAAGGCCACCCATGTTTTTTTTTTTTTTTTTTTTTTATATTTTTATTACCACAGACAGAAGGCTAGAGGAGGGAGAGGGTGTGGGGGAGAGAGAGAGAGGGTAGAAAGAGGGAGAGAGAGGAGAGAGGGTAGAAAGAGGGAGAGAGAGGAGGGTATGGGGGTGAGGGATAAGACCAAGGGGGAGGGAGAGAGTGAGGGGGGAGAGAAAGGGTAGAGAGAGGGAGAAAGAGAGGGAGAGGGAGAGGGAGAGGAGGGAGAGGGAGAAAGGAGGGAAGAAGGCTATGAGAGAGAGAAACGCGAGGGAGGGAAAAGGTAAGAGGTCTGTGGGGGAGGCAGTCAAATTCCAAGGATCAGCTGTGTGTACTCACCTAGTTGTGGTTTCAGGGGTCGAGACCCAGCTCCTGGCCCCGAGTGTGTATGTGTGTGCGCGCGTGTGTGTGTGTGTGTGAGCACGTCAGTTGTTTATATGTCCCAGAAATACAATTCACTTCTGTGTATCCGTAAGCCTCTCCACTGATTGCTACTAGGTCCTCTCTCTCCCTGCTCCATGAGCTTTATCATACCTCGCCTTAAAACTATGTATGGTTCCCGCCTCCACTACGTCACTTTCTAGGCTATTCCACGGCCTGACTACTCTATGACTGAAGAAATACTTCCTAACATCCCTTTGATTCATCTGAGTCTTCAACTTCCAATTGTGACCTCTTGTGTCTGTGTCCCATCTCTGGAACATCCTGTCTTTGTCCACCTTGTCTATTCCGCGCAGTATTTTATATGTCGTTATCATGTCTCCCCTGACCCTCCTGTCCTCCAGTGTCGTCAGGCCGATTTCCCTCAACCTTTCTTCGTAGGACAATCCCCGTAGCTCTGGGACTAGTCTTGTTGCAAACCTTTGCACTTTCTCTAATTTCTTGACGTGCTTGACTAGGTGTGGATTCCAAACTGGTGCTGCATACTCCAGTATGGGCCTGACGTAAATGGTATACAGAGTCTTGAACGATTCCTTACTGAGGTATCGGAACGCTATCCGTAGGTTTGCCAGGCGCCCGTATGCTGCAGCAGTTATCTGATTGATGTGCGCCTCAGGAGATATGCTCGGTGTTATACTCACCCCCAGATCTTTTTCCTTGAGTGAGGTTTGCAGTCTTTGGCCATCTAAACTATATTGTGTCTGCGGTCTTCTTTGCCCTTCCCCAATCTTCATGACTTTGCATTTGGCAGGGTTAAACTCAAGGAGCCAGTTGCTGGACCAGGCTTGTAGCCTGTCCAGGTCTCTTTGTAGTCCTGCCTGATCCTCATCCGATTTGATTCTTCTCATTAACTTCACATCATCTGCAAACAAGGACACTTCTGAGTCTATCCCTTCCGTTATGTCGTTCACATATACCAAGAACAGCACAGGTCCTAGGACTGACCCCTGTGGAACCCCGTGTGTGTGTGTGTACTCACCTAGTTGTACTCACCTAGTTGAGGTTGCGGGGGTCGAGTCCGAGCTCCTGGCCCCGCCTCTTCACTGATCGCTACTAGGTCACTCTCCCTGAGCCGTGAGCTTTATCATACCTCTGCTTAAAGCTATGTATGGATCCTGCCTCCACTACATCGCTTCCCAAACTATTCCACTTACTGACTACTCTGTGGCTGAAGAAATACTTCCTAACATCCCTGTGATTCATCTGTGTCTTCAGCTTCCAACTGTGTCCCCTTGTTACTGTGTCCAATCTCTGGAACATCCTGTCTTTGTCCACCTTGTCAATTCCTCTCAGTATTTTGTATGTCGTTATCATGTCCCCCCTATCTCTCCTGTCCTCCAGTGTCGTCAGGTTGATTTCCCTTAACCTCTCCTCGTAGGACATACCTCTTAGCTCTGGGACTAGTCTTGTTGCAAACCTTTGCACTTTCTCTAGTTTCTTCACGTGCTTGGCTAGGTGTGGGTTCCAAACTGGTGCCGCATACTCCAATATGGGCCTAACGTACACGGTGTACAGGGTCCTGAATGATTCCTTATTAAGATGTCGGAATGCTGTTCTGAGGTTTGCTAGGCGCCCATATGCTGCAGCAGTTATTTGGTTGATGTGCGCTTCAGGAGATGTGCCTGGTGTTATACTCACCCCAAGATCTTTTTCCTTGAGTGAGGTTTGTAGTCTCTGACCCCCTAGACTGTACTCCGTCTGCGGCCTTCTTTGCCCTTCCCCAATCTTCATGACTTTGCACTTGGTGGGATTGAACTCCAGGAGCCAATTGCTGGACCAGGTCTGCAGCCTGTCCAGATCCCTTTGTAGTTCTGCCTGGTCTTCGATCGAGTGAATTCTTCTCATCAACTTCACGTCATCTGCAAACAGGGACACCTCAGAGTCTATTCCTTCCGTCATGTCGTTCACAAATACCAGAAACAGCACTGGTCCTAGGACTGACCCCTGCGGGACCCCGCTGGTCACAGGTGCCCACTCTGACACCTCGCCACGTACCATGACTCGCTGCTGTCTTCCTGACAAGTATTCCCTGATCCATTGTAGTGCCTTCCCTGTTATCCCTGCTTGGTCCTCCAGTTTTTGCACCAATCTCTTGTGTGGAACTGTGTCAAACGCCTTCTTGCAGTCCAAGAAAATGCAATCCACCCACCCCTCTCTCTCTTGTCTTACTGCTGTCACCATGTCATAGAACTCCAGTAGGTTTGTGACACAGGATTTCCCGTCCCTGAAACCATGTTGGCTGCTGTTGATGAGATCATTCCTTTCTAGGTGTTCCACCACTCTTCTCCTGATAATCTTCTCCATGATTTTGCATACTATACATGTCAGTGACACTGGTCTGTAGTTTAATGCTTCATGTCTGTCTCCTTTTTTAAAGATTGGGACTACATTTGCTGTCTTCCATGCCTCAGGCAATCTCCCTGTTTCGATAGATGTATTGAATATTGTTGTTAGGGGTACACATAGCGCCTCTGCTCCCTCTCTCAATACCCATGGGGAGATGTTATCTGGCCCCATTGCCTTTGAGGTATCTAGCTCACTCAGAAGCCTCTTCACTTCTTCCTCGGTTGTGTGCACTGTGTCCAGCACTTGGTGGTGTGCCCCACCTCTCCGTCTTTCTGGAGTCCCTTCTGTCTCCTCTGTGAACACTTCTTTGAATCTCTTGTTGAGTTCTTCACATACTTCACGGTCATTTCTTGTTGTCTCTCCTCCTTCCTTCCTTAGCCTGATTACCTGGTCCTTGACTGTTGTTTTCCTCCTGATGTGGCTGTACAACAGTTTCGGGTCAGATTTGGCTTTCGCTGCTATGTCATTTTCATATTGTCTTTGGGCCTCCCTTCTTATCTGTGCATATTCGTTTCTGGCTCTACGACTGTTCTCCTTATTCTCCTGGGTCCTTTGCCTTCTATATTTCTTCCATTCCCTAGCACACTTGGTTTTTGCCTCCCTGCACCTTTGGGTAAACCATGGGCTCATCCTGGCTTTTTCATTAATCCTGTTACCCTTGGGTACAAACCTCTCCTCAGCCTCCTTGCATTTTGTTGCTACATATTCCATCATCTCATTAACTGGCTTCCCTGCCAGTTCTCTGTCCCACTGAACCCCGTTCAGGTAGTTCCTCATTCCTGTGTAGTCCCCTTTCTTGTAGTTTGGCTTCATTCGTCCTGGCCTTCCTGCTTCTCCCTCCACTTGTAGCTCTACTGTGTATTCGAAGCTTAAAACCACATGGTCACTGGCCCCAAGGGGTCTTTCATATGTGATGTCCTCGATATCTGCACTACTCAAGGTGAATACTAAGTCCAGCCTTGCTGGTTCATCCTCTCCTCTCTCTCTTGTAGTGTCCCTTACGTGTTGGCACATGAAGTTTTCCAGTACCACCTCCATCATCTTAGCCCTCCATGTATCTTGGCCCCCATGTGGGTCCAAGTTCTCCCAATCGATCTCCTTGTGGTTAAAGTCACCCATGATCAGGAGCTTTGCCCTGCATGCATGAGCTCTTCTGGCCACTCTAGCCAGTGTGTCAACCATCGCTCTATTGCTCTCGTCGTACTCTTGCCTTGGCCTCCTGCTGTTCTGTGGTGGGTTATACATCACTGCTATTACCACCTTGGGACCTCCAGAGTGAAGTGTTCCCACTATGTAATCACTTTCTTCTCCGCTGTCTCCTCTCTCCAGCTCATCAAAATTCCAGCGATTTTTGATCAGCAACGCCACTCCTCCACCCCCCCTGTTCCCTCTGTCTTTCCTCAGGATTTGGTATCCCGTTGGAAAGATGGCATCTGTTATCATACCTGTAAGCTTGGTTTCTGTGAGAGCTATGATGTCCGGTGATGCTTCTTTGACTCTTTCATGCCACTCCTCCCACTTATTTGTTATTCCATCAGCGTTTGTGTACCATACCTTCAGTTTCCTTTCCAACACTGTGGTTTGGGGGGCCTGTGAGGGTGGGAGACCTGGTGGCATACTGTGGGATTCTATAGCTCGGTGTTGGGTGGAGGCTGTGGGTATGGATTGTAGTGTGTGTTGGGATGGTGTGATAGGTTGTATGGTTCTGAGAGTAGTTGTGTGTGTGCTTGCCCTTGCTGTTCTGTTCTGCTCTGACTGACCTCTGCTGGTTCCCTCCTTGTCTCTTTTCCTAGCTCCTTTCGCTTTTTTGTCCTCTCCCTCAGCTGCTGTCGTTCTGATTTTGTTCTGTCTCTGTCTAGGAACACCCTCTTGTACTCTTCCGAGTATTTCAATCGTGGTTTCTCTTGGAGGATCCTGTTCCGCACTGTTTCCGTCCTGAGAATCAGCTTGATTGGTCGGTTTCTCCCCTTCGAGTACCCCCCTATTCTCTGAAAATTTACAATCTCGTCCATCTCTTCACCTATTTCCGTGATGATTTTCTCAATCTCCTTTCTTTCTTCCTGCTGCCTTTCAGTGTGTGTCCTTTCCTCTCTCTCCTGAAGCCCATGGATAAACACTGATTTTGCCCTTTCTTCCTCCCATTGCCTCACCCTCTGTGACTCTGGATCCTGCCTGTATGTGGTCAGTTTCTCCCTTGATTTTTCCAGTGGCTCTTGATAGCCTTGTTGTGCCTCAGCATTCGACCTATCACCCTCTCCATCTGCAACCAGCTGATCTTCCCTTTCACTCCTTGGTCCTCCTTGGCAGACTGATGTGACCTTAGCATAATTCATAATTCCTTCCTTCCTGTTCGGCCTCGCAGCTTCATATGCTGTGTCTTCTCTGGTCACTGCCCCTGTAACCCGCTTCAGCCTATTTATCTCAACTTCTAGGACCCTTATCTTGGCTACTGCAGTTTCGACTTGTGCCTCCCAATTCTTTGTCTCCTTCTCCAACCTCTTTTCCAATTTCACAGAGAGCTCTTTCTCCATTTTTTCAGAAAGCTCTCCTAATTTTCTCTCCCACTCTTGTTCCATCCTTTTCCACTGCTCCTCCATCCACTCCTCCCTACCAGAACCATTCTCATCTGATCCTTGGTTCCTGCGAGTCCCCACCATTTTTTTTTTTTTTTTTTTTTTTTTTTTTTTTGTGAGAGAAGAGAGAAGGGAAAGGTAGAGGGGGAGAGAGAGTGAAGGGAAGAGTAGGAGAGGGGAGAGTTAGAAGGGAAAATGGGGACGAGAGAGAGCAAGAGAGAGAGAGAGCGAGGGAGAGAGAGAGAGAGAGAGAGAGAGAGAGAGAGAGAGAGAGAGAGAGAGAGAGAGAGAGAGAGAGAGGGAGAGAGAGAGAGAGAGAGAGAGAGAAAGAGAAGGCAAAGAGGGGGAGAGAGAGGGAGGCAGGGGGAGAAGGGGGAAAGAGGGGGGAGATGGAAGAGCGAGAGGGGAGAGAGGCTAGGGGGAGAGGGAGGGGAGGATGGGAGAGAGGTGGGGAAAGGGAGAGGGGAGAGATAATGGGAGGGGACAGATGTTAGAGGGGGAGAGATGTTAGAGGGGGGGAGGTGTTAGAGGTAAGAGATGTTAGAGGGGAGAGATGGGAGAGGGAAGAGAGAGAGAGAGATAGGTAGAGAGAGAGATATAGGTAAAGAGTGAGAGAGGTAGAGATAGGTCTACTTAGGGTAGAAAGAGGGGGGGGGGAGAGGAGAAAGGTTCAGATGGTCAGTTCACAGGACGGTGTGAAATCCTGTGTATGTGTGTTTGCGTGTGTACTACAGCTTACAAGTGCTTGTTCCTGTGTGTGTATGTGTATGTGTGTGTGTGTGTATGTGTGTGTGTGTGTGTACGTGTGTGTGTGTGTGTGTGTGTGTGTGTGTGTGTGTGTGTGTGTGTGTGTGTGTGTGTGTGTGTGTGTGTGTGTGTGTATGTGTGTGTGTATGTGTGTATGTGTGTATGTGTGTGTGTGTGTGTGTGTGTGTGTGTGTGTGTGTGTGTGTGTGTGTGTGTGTGTGTGTGTGTGTGTGTGTGTGTGTATGTGTGTGTATATGTGTGTGTATGTGTGTGTGTGTATGTGTATGTGTGTGTGTGTGTGTGTGTATGTGTGTGTGTGTGTGTATGTGTGTGTGTGTGTGTGTGTGTGTGTGTGTGTGTGTGTGTGTGTGTGTGTGTGTGTGTGTGTGTGTGTGTGTGTGTGTGTGTGTGTGTGTGTGTGTGCCCCCACTTCTAAGTATTCATACTGCTAATAAATACCGGTAGATACCAGTAATTCTAAGCTTACCAATACTTGTAACACTTATCGATTCTACTTCTAAAATTCAGAAAGTAGCTAGGTTGTAAAATTTAGCTTGTCTCAGCTTAAGTGTCTGACATATCCCTCACTACCGCTTTACTCCTTGCACTCTCCTCTATGCTATTTCTACTCTAATTCTGGTAATGGCTTGCAGGAGTGAGTGACCAGTATCTAACAGTGATGCAGGACCAGACTCAATCTTGCAATATGCAACCTCAACAGGTGGAATACTTGCGCTGACAGCGGTGTGATGACAAGTTGCCAGAAGCTGATGACGTAGTGGTCGTACATAGGCCTTCTCTCACTATTTTGTAACTCCTTCACCCGTGATGTTTATAATCATATATGCTCATGCATCCCGCGTTCCTCAAGTGATTTCACTTTTCACTTATTACAGAATACACTTCACATTCGGTGTTACACTTTATATGTATAATGGCATACAAACTGTTGTGACGTCACTGCTTCAGTAGGCCTACTGCCACCTTCCCTTGTTGTATATTTTATTTTTTCTTTCTCCTTTTGCCTATTAACTTTTTCACTCTGAATTAAAAACAGTTCTTCATCTTCTCTTCCAAACCGGTTCGGGAAGTTATATGTCTCCTTTGTTCCTCGTATCAGTCCACGTGGATGGTGTCCTGTCTGGTCCCAATAGCCCTTTTTTATCAGTATCTCGCACCAATTTCTTTATTTCCTCTTTGGAAATAAAATTTTGGAAAGGACTAAATTTTAAATGACTTCATGCTAATTTACCGATTTTACTTATCCGGCACGACATACACACACACACACACACACACACATACACACACACACACACACACACACACACACACACACACACACACACTCATCCACTGATACTGGACAATTACCTGAGGTATGGAAGATGGCAAATGTAGTCCCAATTTTTAAAAAAAGAGACAGACATGAGGCATTAAACTACAGACCTGTGTCATTAGCGTATATAGTATGAAAAGTCATGGAGAAGATCATCAGGAGGAGAGTGGTGAAGCACTTCGAAAGAAATAAACGTATAAACGACAACCAGAACGGTTTCAAGGAAGGATAATCCTGTGTCACAAACCTACTGGAGTCTAATGACAAGGTGACAGAAGTAAGACAAGAGAGAGAGGGGTGGATAGACTGCTTTTTCTTGGACTGCAAGAAGACCTTCGACACAGTTCCTCACAAGAGGTTACTGCAAAAGCTAAAGGACCAGGCACACATAACAGGAAAGGCACTGCAATGAAAGGGAATATCTGACAGGAAAACAACAACGATTCATGGTACGTGACGAGGTGTCAGAGCGGGCGACTGTGACAAGCGGGGTTCCACAGGGGTCAGTCCTAGGACCTGTGCTGTTTTTGAAATATGTGAATGACATAACGGAAGGGGTAGACTCAGAAGTGTTCTTGTTCGCAGTTGATGTGAAATTAATGAGGAGAATCAAATCGGTCGAGGATCAGGCAGGACTACAAAGAGACCTGGACAGGATAAAAGCCTGGCCCAGCAACTGTCTACTTGAATTTAACCCTGCCAAATGCAAAATCTAGGTGGCCAAAGACTGCAAACTTCACTCAAGAAAAAAGATCTTGGGGTGAGTATAAGGATAGCGTTCCGATACCACAGTAATGAATCGTTCAAGACTCTGTATACCATATACGTCAGGCCCATACTGGGGTATGCAGCACCAGTTTGGAATCCACATCTGGTCAAGCACGTCAAGAAATTAGAGAAAGTGCAAAGGTTTGAGACAAGACTAGTCTCAGAGCTAAGGTGATTGTCCTACGAAACGTTAAGGGAAATTGGCCTGATGACACTGGAGGACAGGAGGGTCAGGGAAGACACAATAACGACAAATAAAATACATCGCGGAATAGATAAAGTGGACAAAGACAGGATGTTCCAGAGATGGGACACAGAAACAAGGGGTCACAATTGGAAGCTGAAGACTCAGATGAGTCAAAGGGATGTTAAGAAGTATTTCTTAAGACATAGAGTTGTCAGGCAGTGGAATAGCCTAGAAAGTGATGTAGTGGAGGCGGGAACCATACGTAGTTTTAAGACGACGTTTGATAAAGCTCATGGAGTAGGGAGAGAGAGGACCCAGTAGCAGTGAAGAGGCGGGGCCAGGAGATATGAACCAACCCCTGCAATCACAAATAGGTGAGTACAAATAGGCGAGTACACACATACACACGCACACACACATATATGCACAAGAAATGACAGTGAAGTATGTGAGGAACTCAGCAAGAGATTCAAAGAAGTGTTCACAGAGGAGACAGAAGGGGCTCCAGAAAGACGGAGAGGTGGGGCACACCACCAAGTGCTGGACACAGTACACACAACCGAGGAAGAAATGAAGAGGCTTCTGAGTGAGCTAGATACCTCAAAAGCAATGGGGCCGGATAACATCTTTCCATGGGTCCTGAGAGAGGGAGCAGAGGCGCTTTGTGTGCCCCTAACAACAATATTCAATAAATCTATCGAAACAGGGAGATTGCCTGAGGCATGGAAGACAGCAAATGTAGTCCCAATCTTTAAAAAAGGAGACAGACATGAAGCATTAAACTACAGACCAGTGTCACTGACATGTATAGTATGCAAAATCATGGAGAAGATTATCAGGAGAAGAGTGGTGGAACACATAGAAAGGAATTATCTCATCAACAGAAGCCAACATGGTTTCAGGGCCGAGAAATCCTGTGTCACAATCCTACTGGAGTTCTATGACATGGTGACAGCAGTAAGACAAGAGAGAGAGGGGTGGGTGCATTGCATTTTCTTGGACTGCAAGAAGGCTTTTGACACAGTTCCACACAAGAGATTAGTGCAAAAACTGGAGGACCAAGCAGGGATAACAGGGAAGGCACTACAATGGATCAGGGAATACTTGTCAGGAAGACAGCAGCGAGTAATGGTACGTGGCGAGGTGTCAGAGTGGGCATCTGTGTATATATATATATATATATATATATATATATATATATATATATATATATATATATATATATATATATATATATATATATATATATATATATATATATATATATATATATATATATATATATATATATATATATATATATATATATATACATGTATATATATATATATATATATATATATATACGCGCTTGCCGGCGTGGAGGGAGGGAGCCAGTGTGTGGTGCTCCATACATTCTGTGTGTAAACCAGGAACCAACATGGTTTACGCGGGCCAGTTTCGGCAGACATCATCGTGAGTATCCACCGGAGATCACAGAGTTGTGACAAACCTCTGCATCGGACCATTGCTTCTGTATCAGTGAAAGTGCAGTGTGCATGTTGGGATTTGGGAAGTAGCGGTGGTGAGGGGATCCTGGCAGTGGAGGTGTGGAGGAGGTTTTGTTTACATCTGTGTCGGCCGGGGTCGTGGGTTGGGGAAGGAAGTGGCCGCCCACGACACGGTCATTGGATGGTGAACAGAAGAACACCTCGGTTAATAGTGTGAGCATGGTGATTAGTGTGCCAAATGGCGAGGGTTTTTTTCTAAATGGAACAATAAGTGTATAACAATTAGCAAAAGTTAGTCAGTGATGTGCATCTTGAGGGAACACACAGGGCCACTCCCTCCCCCATCCCTGATCCCCTCCCCTCATCCCAGCCTAGGCCCACTGACTTCCTGACCAAGGGTGTTGCCGTTTAGTGCCCCACCAATTACAAGTTCCGCCGCTCGCTACTCCCCCACCCTCATCCCCCATGCATCCATGCTGTCCTTCACCCGTCACCCCACAGCTGGCGCCCTCCCACCCCCACGATATCAGCAATGTCACAAGTAGTCGCGGGTTCCCAGGAATCTTCACGACAGAGCCAAAGCTGTCGTTCACGAGGCATCTGCCGGGTGTGCCACAGGGAATGTGCACTCAATCCCACATCTGGCAACATCCGTGCACACAATGGATGTCTAGGCTCCAGGAGAGCTCCAAATGAGAACAACCAACAGCCTCCCCCAGCAGACAGGGCTGACAGCTACCGTGACTTCACCTCTACAGAGGACCTCAAATCTGCAATCAAATTAACATCCACCAGGACTCTGACACACATCCCCAAAGCAGCTCGCCCTCAAGCTGCTAGCAAATTCACTGACCTTCTGAAGAAAGTCAACGATGCTCCTTCAAACAACAGATCCTGGCACAACTTGCTGCTTTTTGGCAATGCCTGTTTGGCTGTCCCACCAAGGAGGGACAAGTCACTAGCAACACATGTTATTAGGGCAATAAATGCATTCCCAAGGGATGACAACCTCGTCCGTCTCCCCCCTAGGGCGACAAACACCCGCCGGGCAAATGCCAACAACAGGACACCCGACACCTCAAAAATCAGAGCCCAAATTAGCAAAAAAATAGAAGAGGGTAATACTATTGGAGCTCTGAGACTTATAACCAGTGAGGATACCATCGCTCCCAAGGACGTCAGCACGGCGCAAGCTCTGAAGGACAAACATCCACCCAGGGCTCCCAGTACCAACATTGACCTCCCTGACATTGCAGCAGGCGAAGAACATCTAACCTTACAGGATGCTGATGTGTATAAAGCTGCTATGTCATTTCCACAGGGCTCAGCAGGAGGTTTCACCGGTTTAAGGCCTCAACACTTTAAACAAATACTCAATCCAGCACTTGGTGAGGTTTCAGAGAGGCTGCTGTCTGAACTCACCAAATTTTCCAACCTGTGCCTGGCTGGCAGTGTCCCAGAGGCCATCAGACCCCTTTTTCTTTGGTGCCTCATTGTGTGCCCTCCGGAAAAAGGATGGTGGAATCAGGCCCATTGCAGTGGGTAACACCCTTCGGCGCCTAGTCGCCAAGGCTGCAGTAAGAAGGGTGAGTCAAGAGGCTGCTGCAATGCTGAAACCAACTCAGCTCGGTTTCGGCGTTCAACAGGGCTGTGAAGCAGCTGCCCACGCAGCACGAGTATATATCAAAAACATGTCCTATGAAAAAGCCTTGGTCAAATTGGACTTTGCCAATGCTTTCAACTCAGTCAGAAGGGATGCTGCTCTCCAAGCAGTTTATAGAAACTTCCCTTCCCTTTATCCCTTCATAGAATCGTGTTATAGTGTGACTTCCAAACTATTGTTTGGGGACCATGAAATTGACTCGTGTGAGGGCGTGCAACAGGGGGACCCTCTCGCCCCCTTTCTATTTTGTTTGGTCATCAAGGAAGTCACGGAAGCACTCTCCAGCGAGCTCAATATCTGGTTCCTGGACGACGGTACCCTAGCTGGCACAACAGAATCTCTCCTAGAGGACATCAGTAAAATTAAAGACATGGGAGAAAGCCTGGGCCTTTCTTTAAACCCCACCAAATGTGAAATAGTTTCTACCAATCAACAGATGATCCAGAATATTAGTACCGTTTTACCAGGAGCACGAGCCATTGATCCAGCCAATAGCACTCTCCTCGGTGCTCCTCTTGGGTCCAATGCCATCGATCTGATCCTAGGAAAAAAAGTCTCAGACCTCCGGACGATGGAAAGCAGGATGAAAGACATTGACACACACGATGCCTTCTACCTACTCACCAGGTGCCTGTCAATCCCAAAACTTACCTACTTTCTGAGATGCTCCCCAGCCTTCAGCAGTCCAAAACTCAAGGAATATGACTCTCTCCTGAAGGCCATGCTAGAGAGTGTATTGAATCTTTCCCTTGACGATGGACAGTGGTTGCAAGCCTCACTTCCGGTCAGGCTTGGAGGGCTAGGAGTACGCAGATCCTCCCAGATTGCTCTACCAGCTTTCCTATCCTCTTCCATTGCATCAAACGAGTTGATAAGACAAATTCTTCCTGACACCCTCAGTGACTCAGCAGGAATAGAAGACCCTAGCTATGCCAGTGCCATCACCGAATGGGAGACTCTTGCTGCTCCAGCACCAAACCCTAGTGCAGCACTGGCTCACAAACAGTCAAGCTGGGATGGCCCAATTGCTGAAAAGGTGCTTGCCAACATGCTCAGGGCTGCAACATCAGATAGGGAGATTGCCCGTCTCCAGGCTGTGAGTGCACCTCACTCCGGGGACTTCCTCCAAACAGTTCCCATATCGGCAATGGGAACGCGACTCGACCCTAAGACCCTCCGTATTGCAGTGGCTCTGCGCCTTGCTGCCCCAATTCACACAGAATATATGTGTATTTGCGGCGAAGTGCAAGCAGACCAATACGGTCTACATGGTCTTAACTGTTCCAAAACCAAGGGCTGGCATGCAAGACACAATGAGGTCAACGACATCATTAAGAGAACCCTTGCTACAGCTGGATGCCCTGCCGAGAGGGAGCCCCGATCACTAGCAGCAAACAATACCCACAACCCAGCAAACCGCCCCGACGGGATCACCATCTATCCTTGGAAGAATGGCAAGCTCTTAGCATGGGACTATACCTGTGTGTCCACACTGGCTGACACCTATATCCATCACAGTGTGGGGCGACAGGGAGGAGCTGCTGACCACAGGGAGGAGTACAAGATCAGCAAGTACAGGGACATTAGCCAACAGTATCAATTTGTCCCAGTGGGATCAGAGACCTTGGGATCATGGGGAAAAAATGCCACACGTTTCCTTAAAGAATTGGGTTCCAGACTCATCGACACCACCAGGGACCCAAGGGCAGCCACTTTCATGTTCCAGCGCCTCAGCGTCGCCATCCAGAGGGGAAATGCTTGCTGCATACTTGGCTCACGTCCAGCCTCGGAGGAGCTGGAGGAAATTCATCATCTTTGATACATTGTGCCATTGTATTCATGTTTATGTTTTTTTCTGTAAATGTATTTTGTTTATTAATAAATGTTCACATAGAATATAAAATATATAGGGGGTGGTAGGGGAAGAAAATATTCAAACAGCTCCGGGGAGAACCTTGAGTTTTCCCTGAGGTACGTTTATTGTCTTCTCTGAGGATGAGGGTCCCCATTCCAGCTATAGAGGTGGTACTTCCCTATATATATATAATATATATAAATATATATATATACATATATATATATATATATATATATAGTATATATACATATAGGGGGTGTGTGGACCAGGTGTTTACAGTGAAACATATAAGTGAACAGTATTTAGATAAGGCTAAAGAGGTCTTTGTGGCATTTATGGATTTGGAAAAGGCGTATGACAGGGTGGATAGGGGGGCAATGTGGCAGATGTTGCAAGTGTATGGTGTAGGAGGTAGGTTACTGAAAGCAGTGAAGAGTTTTTACGAGGATAGTGAGGCTCAAGTTAGAGTATGTAGGAAAGAGGGAAATTTTTTCCCAGTAAAAGTAGGCCTTAGACAAGGATGTGTGATGTCACCGTGGTTGTTTAATATATTTATAGATGGGGTTGTAAGAGAAGTAAATGCGAGGGTCTTGGCAAGAGGCGTGGAGTTAAAAGATAAAGAATCACACACAAAGTGGGAGTTGTCACAGCTGCTCTTTGCTGATGACACTGTGCTCTTGGGAGATTCTGAAGAGAAGTTGCAGAGATTGGTGGATGAATTTGGTAGGGTGTGCAAAAGAAGAAAATTAAAGGTGAATACAGGAAAGAGTAAGGTTATGAGGATAACAAAAAGATTAGGTGATGAAAGATTGAATATCAGATTGGAGGGAGAGAGTATGGAGGAGGTGAATGTATTCAGATATTTGGGAGTGGACGTGTCAGCGGATGGGTCTATGAAAGATGAGGTGAATCATAGAATTGATGAGGGAAAAAGAGTGAGTGGTGCACTTAGGAGTCTGTGGAGACAAAGAACTTTGTCCTTGGAGGCAAAGAGGGGAATGTATGAGAGTATAGTTTTACCAACGCTCTTATATGGGTGTGAAGCATGGGTGATGAATGTTGCAGCGAGGAGAAGGCTGGAGGCAGTGGAGATGTCATGTCTGAGGGCAATGTGTGGTGTGAATATAATGCAGAGAATTCGTAGTTTGGAAGTTAGGAGGAGGTGCGGGATTACCAAAACTGTTGTCCAGAGGGCTGAGGAAGGGTTGTTGAGGTGGTTCGGACATGTAGAGAGAATGGAGCGAAACAGAATGACTTCAAGAGTGTATCAGTCTGTAGTGGAAGGAAGGCGGGGTAGGGGTCGGCCTAGGAAAGGTTGGAGGGAGGGGGTAAAGGAGGTTTTGTGTGCGAGGGGCTTGGACTTCCAGCAGGCATGCGTGAGCGTGTTTGATAGGAGTGAATGGAGACAAATGGTTTTTAATACTTGACGTGCTGTTGGAGTGTGAGCAAAGTAACATTTATGAAGGGATTCAGGGAAACCGGCAGGCCGGACTTGAGTCCTGGAGATGGGAAGTACAGTGCCTGCACTCTGAAGGAGGGGTGTTAATGTTGCAGTTTAAAAACTGTAGTGTAAAGCACCCTTCTGGCAAGACAGTGATGGAGTGAATGATGGTGAAAGTTTTTCTTTTTCGGGCCACCCTGCCTTGGTGGGAATCGGCCAGTGTGATAATAAAATAAAAAAAAATATATACATATATATACATGCATATATACATATATATACATACATATATACATATATATACATACATATATACATATTTTTTTTCGTTAGGGTCAGAATGATTTTGGCGAAATTATTGCATACACAAATTTTCACATGTCCTATATGGCAAGATGAACGTTGCTATTTAAGCCAAGATCGCAAGTTCTGCCTATTCGGCACGACGTATATACACACATATATATATATATATATATATATATATATATATATATATATATATATATATATATATATATATATATATATATATATATATATATATATATATATATATATATATATATATATATATATATATATATATATATATATATATATATATATATGTATATATACACACACACACAGAGAATTATCGGTATCAGGAATTTTTATGGTATCAGTATCGGTAAGACACAGCAAATATTTTTAAAATATTAATCTTACATCTATACTTAAAAATGTAAAAAATTAACATTCTACCTCACGACAGAGTGTTAGTCTCTCTCTCTCTCTCTCTCTCTCTCTCTCTCTCTCTCTCTCTCTCTCTCTCTCTCTCTCTCTCTCACACTCACACACACAGTAAGCCCCTATGGGAACTCTGCCCCCACGCCCCAACGCAACCCCCCGTAGGCCCCCGCTAGAGCTCCCGATCTCCCAACCCCAATCTTATCCCAGGATCACAGTATTAGAAAAATTGAAGGTTTGGTACCCGAACGCGGATGGAATGACGAATAAATATGTCGAGTGGTGTGAAAGAATCAATGAGAAGTCCCAAGATATAGCAGACAATAACAGACGCAGTCTTCCCACCAGGATATCAGATTCTGAGGAAAGATAGAAGGAGCAGAGGGGTTGCACTGCTCGTAAAAACCGATGGAGATTTGAGGAAATGGAAGGCATGAACGAGATTGGAGGAAGGGACCACATAGTAGGTACAATTCAATCTGGGGAACATAAGGTAGTCATTGCAGTGATGTATAATCCACCTCAAAACTGCAGGAGGCCAAGAGAGAAATACGAAGAGAGCAACAGAGCAATGATAGGCACACTAGCCGAGGTGACAAGAAGAGCTCACTCGAGCAGAGCAAAGTTACTGGTTATGGGCGATTTCAACCACGGGAAGATCAACTGGGAAAACCTGGAGCTACTCCGGGGTCCCAAAACATGGATAACCAGGATGATGGATGTGGTACTGGAAAACCTTATGCATCAACATGTTAAGGACACTATCAGAGAGAGAGGAGAGGATGAACCAGCTAGACTGGACCTTGTGTTCACCCTGAGCAGTTCAGACACTGAGGACATCACATATGAGAGGCCCCTTTGAGCTAGTGATCACATAGTTCTGTGTTTTGAATACATAGTAGAGTTACAAGTAGAGAGGGTAACAGGAGTTGGATGGGAAAAGCCAAACTATAAAAGAGGGACGACACGGGTATGAGGAACTTCCTGCAAGAGGTTAAGTGGTACGGAGAATTGGCAGGAAAGTCAGTAAATGAAATGATGGAATACATAACAACAAAATGCAGGGAGGCAGAGGAAAGGTTTGTTCTCAAGGGCAATAGAAATAATGGAAGACCAAAGGGAGTCTTTGGTTTACCCGAAAGTGTAGGGAGGCACAAACTAAGTGCACCAGAGAATGGAAAAAGTACAGGTGGCAAAGGACCCAGGAAAATAGAGAGACCAGTTGAAGAGCCAAAAAGAAGTATGCACAGATAAGGAGGAAGGCCCAGTGACAGTATGAAAATGACATAGTATCGAAAGTCAAGTCTGATCCGAAACTGCTGTATAGACACATTAGGAGGACGACAACAGTCAAATACCTGGTGATCAGGCTGAGGAAAGAAGGTGGGGAACTCACCAGAAGCGATCAAGAGGTATGTGAGGAGCTCAAAAAGACATTTAAGGAAGTATTTACAATGGAGACAGGAAGGCCTCTGGGTAGACAAAACAGAGGGGGATGCCAACATGGAATATACCAACAAGTGTTGGGTGGCATACACACAACTGAGGAGGTGGCGAAAAAGCTGCTAAGGAACCTTGATACTTCAAAGGCAATGGGACCAGACATCTCCCAATGGGTCCTTAGAGAGGGAGCAGAAATGCTGTGTGTGCCACTAATCACAATCTTCAACACATCCCTTGAAAGTGGGCAACTACCTGAGGTATGGAAGACGGGAAATGTAGTACCCATATTTAAAAAAGGAGATAGAAAAGAGGCACTAAACTATAGACCAGTGTCACTGGCGTGTTTAGTATGTAAAGTCATGGAGAAGATTATCAGGAGAGTTGTGGAGCACCTGGAACGGAACAAGAGTATAAACGCCAACCAGCACGGATTTATGGAAGGCAAATCCTGCATCACAAACCTACTGGAGTTTTATGATAAAGTAACCGAAGTAAGACACGAGAGAGAGGGGTGGGTTGATTGCATCTTCTTGGACTGCAAGAAGGCCCTCGATGCAGTTTCTCACAGGAGATTGGTGCAGAAGCTAGAGGATCAGGCACGTATAACAGGGAGAGCACTGTAATGGATCAGAGAATACCTGACAGGGAGGCAACAACGAGTCATGGTACGTGATGAGGTATCACAGTGGGCACCTGTGACGAGCGGGGTCCCACAGGGGTCGATCCTAGGACCAGTGCTATTTCTGGTATATGTGAATGACATGATGGAAGGGTTAGACTCAGAAGTGTCCCTGTTCGCAGATGATATGAAGTTAATGAGGAGAATTAAATAAGACTAGGATCAGGTAGGACTTCAAAGAGACCTGGACAGGCTAGACACCTGGTAGAGCAACTAGCTTCTCGAATTTAACCCGGCCAAATGCAAGGTCGTGAAGATCGGGGAAGGGCAAAGAAGACTGTAGACGGAGTGTAGGCTAGGTGGCGAAAGACTGCAAACGTCTCTCAAGGAGGATGAGTATAACACCGAGCATGTCTCCGGAAGCACACATCAACCAGATAACTGCTGCAGCATATGGGTGCCTGGCAAACCTGAGAATAGCGTTCCGATACCTTAGTAAGGAATCGTTCAAGACACTGCACACTGTGTACGTCAGGCCCATACTGGAGTATGCAGAACCTGTTTGGAACCCACACTTGATCAAGCACATCAAGAAATTAGAGAAAGTGAAAAGGTTTGTGAGAAGGGTAGTTCCAGAGCTAAGGGGAATGTCCTATAAAGAAACGTTAAAGGAAATCGGCGTGACGACACTGGAGGACAGGAGGGTTAGAGGAGACATGATAACAACATACAAAATATTGTAGATGAATGGTTCAGAGAACCGACATGTTGATAAATTAGACATATGTGCAACTCTTGGGAATCTTTATTGAGGAAACGTTTCGCCACACAGTGGCTTCATCAGTCCATACGTAGGAGAAACTTGAAGTTTCTCCTACGTATGGACTGATGAAGCCACTGTGTGGCGAAACGTTTCCTCAATAAAGATTCCCAAGAGTTGCACATATGTCTAATTTATCATACAAAATATTGCATGGAATAACCAAGGTGGACAGACAGAGGATGTTCCAGAGAGGGGACACAGAAACAAGGGGTCACAATCGGAAGTTGAAGACCCAGATAAGTCTAAGGGATGTTTGGAAGCATTTCTTCAGTCATAGAATAGTCAGGAAGTGGAAGAGCCTAGAAAGTGAGGTAGTGGAGTCAGGAACCATACATAGCTTTAAGATGAGGTATGATAAAACTCATGGAGCAAGGAGAGAGAGGACCTAGTAGCACTCAGTGAAGAGGCAGGGCCAGCAGCTGAGTCTCGACCTCTTCAACCACAAATATATGAATCCAAATATGTGAGTAAAGAGGCGAGTACACAGACACACACATACCACCGACAAGTGCCTTTGGCAACTATTAACTAGCACAAGAGGCTATGTGATGAGTAATGAAATTGTCGTTCTTGTTCCCCTTTGTTGGGCAAGAACGGCAATTATCATTTCTGAAAGCATGTTTCTGTGCATCTAGGTTCCCATTCTCTATTTCTGACCAATCACAAGGCTTCCCTGAGTTGCTCCAGCTAAGTGGTGATGGCGTCTGCTCGCTTCCCATTGGTCGAGAAACCAAAATGTAAACAATTCTAGCTTGGCGTTGCTGAGAGACGTTTCTTTCATCGAGTGACAGTCATATAACCTTGGATTTTACCCTCTACAATGTCGGAAAATAATTCTTTTTGCTTAAATTAGGCTTAAAGATATTCCTAACATTAAGTAAAATACCAATAAATCACGTTAATTCCCAAGACCTAGAATATTAAGGTTATCCACTCACTTTTGTTTCTAGTGCATAAATGAATAGTTTAGGCATATTTTGATATATATATAAAGTCTTTGTGAAGCATAATATGAGTGCACAAAAACGACCGAAAAATATCATTCTTGCCCCTTTAGGCCCCATTTTAAATTTCAGTAAATAAATATTTATATAAAAAAATTGCAATGCACATATGAATTCTATAGTGGTGTGGGTGTGTACAGAACGTTTTTGTCCTTTCAGATCAATGAGAAATTGTTTTATGGCGAGTCCTCCAAAGTCCAGATATCTCTGCATTTTGAAGGAAAGTGACTCAGATCCAGAGCCAGATGATCTGGAATTCCTTGACAGTGGTGATGAGTATTTGCCATCGGATGCAGAGGTGTCAAGTGATGATGAGGATGAAGATAGACCATCTAAAAGCCAAAATTGGACAAGAAGAAGAAGAAAGGTATTGTGATCGAGGAGAACCCTGATGAAGATCTTCATGATGAGCTTGCTTCTCAAGCTCAGACCTACTGGGACAAAGTTGACATCCACAATGACCCATTGCCTGTATACGAACATGAAAAGCCTCTTGCAGTTAGGTGTGCATGTGACTATTTTAGCGAGCTTTTTACTAAAGACAAGATAGACCAAATCTCATTTCAAACTAATTTGTATGCCATGCAAAAAACATACATAGTACTTTTCGAACAGATTATGAAGAAATCACGAGGTTCACAGGTATTCTGTTGTATATGGGTATCATTTCACACCCATGCATTCAGAACTATTGGGCAACTTGAACTAAGGCACCCCAGGTTACAGAAGTCATAGGAACTATGAGGTTTAGGTTGCTTACGCATACAATTCATTTCAGTGATAACACACAAAAGAAGGACAACGACAGATTCCACAAAATAAGGTCTCTTTACACTGCACTAACTAATGCTTGCTTGAGTGAACATCAAAATGGTATAAAATACCGACAGGTTGTTACGTAAGACATATATGCAACAGTTAGGTATCTTTATTTCGAAACGTTTCGCCTACACAGTAGGTTTCTTCAGTCGAGTACAGAAAAGTTGATAGAAGTAGAAGAGACGTGAAGACGATGTAATCAGTCCATCACCCTTAAAGTTTTGAGGTGGTCAGTCCCTCAGTCTGGAGAAGAGTCTTGTTCCATAGTCTATGGTCTATGGAAATAAAGATACCTAACTGTTGCATATGTGCCTTACCTAACAACATAATGCTTGAAAGTTCCAGCTACACATAAGTAGTCTGTTGATAAAGTTATGGTTGATTTCAAGGGTAAAACCGCTGGAAACCTAAGGCAGTACATCAAAACCAAACCAGACAAGTGGGGTGTCAAGCTGTTTTGTCCTGCAAGTGAAGATGGGATAATACACGATATACTTACGTATAAAGGCAAAATAACTTTTGACAACCATCCTATAAAGCTGCCACATGAAGAAACTAAACTACCAATAAGTTCAAAGATTGTTCTGGTACTTGCAACAACTCTCAACCAAAGAAATACATCAGCAATCTATGCTGACAATTTTTTTTCAAAGCTACCTTTGCTCCAGTTGCTAAGAGAAAAGTATAACTGCAGATACACTGGAACAGTACGTGAAAATAGATGTGGTAAGCCTGAACTGATGCCTGTCAAACAAATGGAAAAGAACGTAGTGCCCAGGGGCTCTTTTGACTTCAAAACCAATGATGGTATCCTTGTTGTAAGATGGAAGGAGAACAAAGCTGTGACTTTAGTGACAAATGATGTTGGGGTTAATCCTGTCACTTTTATTGACAGATATAACAAGGCTACAAAAACCAAAATCCGGTTCCAGTGCCCTGCAGTCATCAAGAACTATAATGCACACATGGGAGATACTGACAAAAGTAACATGTTGGTGCATCTGCACAAAACACCTATGAAATCTAAACGTTGGTACATGTGGCTGTTTGCCTATGTTCTTGATCTCTCAGTTGTGAATGCATGGCTTCTTTACTGCCGTGATTATCGGTTACTAAAAGCCAAGTGCATGTCACTGAAGCTATTCAGGCTTGACATCTCTATCACTGCAAGATCCAACTGACAAAAGTTTAGACGCAGCAACATAAGAACAAGTCCAAGAGCTTCACCAAATAATTCCAATGGTGACAGTAATGATTTGTCAACCTTGCAATTGCCATCTGCAGTGCAGTACCAATGTGCAGAAAGGCCAGATGACAGTGTGAGGTTGGATAAACAACTAGGAAACTGGCCAGTGCCAGGCAAGCTACTTACATGCAAGTTTTGCAGCAAACACAAACATGTCACATCCTCATTTTCCTGTGCCATATGCTAAGTAAATCTATGCATCAAGAAGGATAGAAATTGCTTCTTAAAGTTTCATTGCACAAATTAGCGATCTAGAATCTGTGTT
The DNA here is from genome assembly GCF_038502225.1 of Cherax quadricarinatus. Lineage (NCBI taxonomy): Eukaryota > Metazoa > Arthropoda > Malacostraca > Decapoda > Parastacidae > Cherax > Cherax quadricarinatus. The sequence continues at coordinate 4,821 of NW_027197324.1, read as the reverse complement.
CTTTCTCAGGAAACTCAGGAATACAGGAATTAAATTTTTTATCCCTTTGCAATGTGTCTGTGTTGCTACTTGGTTCATTTTTGTATTTTTTTATTACTTACAAAATGTTTGAAAACAAGTTCAATTTATGTTTTTGATATCGTCTTTTTTGTATAATAAATTAAAAAAAATAGTTATTTGCTGTTTTATTAACTATTGCAACTATGCAACATTTAAAATTGTTGACCCTTTGATGGTACGACCGAGTTTTGTCGGTGTTCGCATATTTGCAATTGATCGAAAATAAACTTTCACATATTTATTTATATGGGCTCATTTACCTTACATTAACACACTGTCCACTCATGGGAAATACAATTCAAATTTCGCAATTTTTCGAGCCTTGGCCCCCAAAGGGTTTTAATTAACCCTTTGGGTTAATACAACTTATGCAATAAGCATTACTTCATTTATAATTCACATATTTTGATACAAATGATTTTACCAGTTAAATTTCCTGAATCTATTATAATATTAACCTTGCATGTTCATCTTGATGTTAACTCTTTGTGGTTAACTCCATTACATTTGGTTGTTATTGTGGTTTTTAGTGTTGGAATAAACATTGGTAATTGATATCGCTTCGTTGGTTTAAAAGAAACGTTAACAAACATCTGGACATATTAGAAAACGTTCCGGTCCCGGTTAAGAGTCAAGTAACGAAACCTTTTCAAATAACTGTGTCGAAAGCTTTTGACAGGCTCACAATAAACTCCTCACCCAGGACAATGCCTCCCACCACAATATCCCACGGTATTCATTCACCCATGCAATAATCTTCCACTACCCATAACACAGCAACCCAACACCTCAACCAAGTGTCGGGTACGGCGGCTGAGAGGAATCACATTTTGGTCCTGGGACTGAATCTTTCCTGAGAGGCAACTTCAGCCCCTCGGGAGGGTCGTAAGGGTCCCTGAAGATTCACTGACCTCCACCTAAATAAGGAAGATTGTAGAACCTTGGTACCGGGAACCTACATCAGGAAATGCATATTGGTGTGGTGCATGGTAGCGTGATGCATGATTGTGTGATGCATGATGGTGTGATGCATGGTGGTGTGATATATGTTGTGATGCGTGGTGGTGTGGGGCATTGCGGTGTGATGCATGGTGGTGTGGTGCATGGTAGTGTGATACATGGCGGTGTGGTGCATAGTGGTGTGGTACATGATAGTGTGATAGTTGGTGGTGTGATACATGGTGGTGTGTTACATAGTGGTGTGGTGCATGATATCATGATGCATGGTAGTGCTATACATGGTAGTGTGATGCATGGTGGTGTGGTGCATGTTAGTGTCAAACGTGGTGTTGTGCATGGTGTGGTGCATAGTGGTGTGGTATATGATAGTGTGATACATATTGGTGTGATGCATGGTGGTGTGGTGCATAGTAGTGTGGTGTATTATAGTGTGATACATGGTGGTGTGATGCATGGTGGTGTGGTGCATGGTAGTGGGATACATGGTAGTGTGATACATGGTGGTGTGATACATAGTGGTGTGATGCATGTTGGTGGGGTGCATTGCGTGATGATTGTGGTGTACGGTGCTGTTGTGCATTGTGTAATGCATGGTAGTGTGGTGCATGATGGTATGGTGCACAGTGGTGTGATGCATGATGATGTCGTGTATGGTTGCGTGGTGCTTATTGGTGTTGTGCCTGGTGATGTGTTAAATTATATGGTGCATAATGAAATGGTAGGTGACTTTGTGGTATTTGTGTTGTGGTGGTGATATGTTGTGACATGGTGTTACAAAATAATATGGTGCATATTGATGTTTTGTGTGGTGGTATGATGTCTGATGGTGTGGTGGTGGAGTGATTTTGAGCCTCATGTTGTGTTGTATGGCTGTGTGGTGTGGTGTGAGCGTGTTTGCTACATGATGGTATGATGTATGGTAGCATGGTGCATAGAAGCAGAGCACGTGGTCATGTGGTGCGTACTGGTGTAGTGCATGGACACAAGCTGCGTGGATGTGCAGTACTTGGGGCGGGCAGACATGGAGGCGTGCAGATATGGGGGCGTGCAGAAATGGGGGCGTGCAGATACGAGGGCGTACAAACGCGTGACCGTTGTAGTGAAGTCACACTCTTTATCAATTTACGAAGTTATACCTTCACTTAGGTTCTCACCTGAGAGAAAGTGACATACTTATGGTGCCTAATTCTTACAAGTCCTGAAAGCTGCTTCAGTTCTTGTAACATTAGTCTCTAAACGATATGATATTAATCCTTTATTATTTTTAATTTAAATATATTTAAATTCGAGCAAAGGCCCATATAGTACTAAAGGCTTTTGTCTACGTTAATTCTGTTAATAATAAAAAATAAACAACAATTAAAGAATTAATGAAATTTAAACAATAAGATTTGCTAGAAGATACGAATTATTATTATATTATTATTATTATTATTATTATTATTATTATTATTATTATTATTATTCACTGAAAGCTCTAAACCCAGGTGGGTCATCCAGTATCAAGATAAGCATTAAAAATTTTTTTACCTAAAATATTTATTTATATTATATATATATATATATATATATATATATATATATATATATATATATATATATATATATATATATATACATATATATATATATATATATATATATATATATATATATATATATATATATATATATATATATATATATATACATTTATTTTCCTGGCTATATACTGATATTAATGGTCATTGTTATAAACGACTGAACCTTCTTTATCGTAGATCAGATCCTCTATGCTCTATCATATTCTTATACAAATTGGTCTAAGAAAAGTGATTAAAATGCATTCTATCATTATTCATGGCCTGGATGGTAACATTTAATTAATAATAATTTCAGGTATGACTCTATGTCTTGGATTATGTTCTTCAGGGTTGGTTTATGTTATATCTAATATTTTGTATCTATCATTATGGCCTATTATCAAATATACAAGCATGGTACCAATGGTAGAGTGTGTAGACTTGTTTGGGTGTTGTAGGTGATCAAGAAACAAGACGTCATTTTCCCTTTCTGAAAGGGTGAAATGGCCGAAAACGCTGAAGGGTGCCTATACCCCTCCTTTCTGGAGAAAATTTCTCCACAGGTGCTCTGGAATCGCTTATAGTTGGGTCAGGACCACCAACCTGGTCAGTCGGGTTTCGGACACCAGCCAACTCAATTGGGTAAGAAACACCTGTTGATCAGCTGTGTGCTCATCCACAGGTCTTCGTTAGGATCGTCACAGTGGGATGTCAGGGGGTCTTCCTGCTGGGTGTGACGACGGCAATGTTTTCTCCACTACACAGCTGACCTAACTTAGTCTCATCACACTTCACACACTGGCGTGAAAGTTAAGGACTTAGTAATGTTTTCACGTCAGAGTCTCACGTGTCTCTAACCTCTGAGATGCCAGGTTTGTACAGGCTAGTGTTAGACTCTCTTGTTTCCTCTTGACTGTACCTCAGTTTTTATCATATTGTTGTTACGTGTGGACAGTGTCACATACTTTTCTTAATGAAGTTAATCAATTCTATTTGAAATGTGATTAGTTCTACATTAATTTAAGGTTGGTGATTTGGGAGCTGTATGAAAATCTCACAATAAACTTCAGATGGACATTGGAAACTGTATAAAACCTCAAATTATGTAACATGGTAACACTGGACCATATTTTTAAATCTGCAGTTATAAAAAGAATTCACTCATCAACCCTAATTTTATAGTCAATGATATTACACCGATTTTAGGGTAAGTTGGTGGTGTTGATTCCAAATACATCATCGGTTTTACTTCATTGGCTCTAGTTTCTGATACAGTTTGTATCCCACTGCAAAACATACAAGATGTAAAAAAAATATATATTGAAATCGCATTGAAATTAACTTTTAGATCACTCAAAAGTCGAATCATATACAAACTGGCGCTTCATTCTATATAATAATAATAATACCACTATTTACTGCATATGAAAACGTTGTTTGTACTATTTCCTTCTGTGTTAGTCACCAGCACAGTTTTGTTGAGTAATTGGAAGAGATGCATATTGATTACCATTATGCAATAAGATACATTTCAAGCTTCTAATGGAGCTGTCTATAAACAGCTGCCCATCTCCTGGTTGATATTCAAGACCCATTCAAAAAAGTCCAGAGGTGTTATTGCAGTATACATGATCTTCATCTTAGCTGAAGTAAGGCAGGAGTTCAACCTCTTATGTCCGATAAGCCGTTATTTTAACTTCTTCTGGTAGATAGTTATTTGCTTTGACAAACTGAGGATACATATCAGATCACTGAGTTCTTCTTGGGAGAACTTCTGGGGTATTGAAATGCATACTTCATATTCGGTTCCACTACTTTCACCTGTGTTATATCCTAAACACTGAGTTTTTTCAACATCTGAAACAGACGGTCAGGCAGTGTTGTAAACACTGGTATGGGAAAGGTCTTCGCTGTGTGACACAACTCTTTTTGCTGACTCCAAATCAGGATATTCCCACTTGACTTTCTTGTATCGATTAAAACCTTTCACATTCCCTATACAGAAATAACAATCCTCCTGGTGGTTCTTTGGTTCTCTCCACACCATAGGCACACAGAAGTTCAAATTTTTCCTTTCCCTATTTTTCTACACATTTTGCAGACCATGTAGGGAGCCCAAGACTTGTCATGTTCTCCAGGCTCCACCCAAAATAAGAAAAATACTATTTTTATTAAAAATGTGTATTTTTTTCGTTGCTTTTGCAAAGAATATCCTCCACAAATGTAGCAAAATTCTTCG
>NW_027197323.1:22500-63889 GCF_038502225.1 Cherax quadricarinatus | reverse complement strand
GGAAGTTTGCCATCATTTTCGAGTTCAAGTGTAAACTTTATTGATGGTTCAACTGCATTGATCTTGTTGAGAAGGGCCTGGATATTGAGACGTCTCGGATAGAAAACCAATACATCATCAACGTATCTTAGCCAGGTAACGGTGTTGGGAATGAGGGTGCTGAATTTCTCTGTTTCCAGGTTTTCCATGAAGAGGTTGGCAAGCACAGCACTGAGCGGGCTGCCCATTGCCATCCCAAAGCACTGTTTGTAACAGTTGTCACGTGCGTCACACCTCACTCTCCGCCTATATATATAATGTCTTTCTACCTCTGTATGTTAGAAGTGATCAAGGTCCCAGGACCGAAACGTTTTCTAATAAATATGTCATAGTGTTTGCTCATGTGTCTTTCTAAACCAACTTGTCGGTATTTATTACCAAGGTTTATACCATCTTGTCTGACACTGCAGCACACTATGGAAATAGCATACAGAGAATACCTTTCTCTCCTACTCGAAGCTAATAGTCTTCGGAACCGACACATCTTCCTAGAAGACTGTCTTGCCGAGATGGTGGTACCACGGTCCACTCCTCGACAACTGACCACATCTAGACACCCTTTCTCTCCTGCTGTTTATGCCTACCTTAGAGAAAGCTCTGATGAACTGCGACATGCTCAGAAGGAGGCCTCATTACGTGCCGCTTAGATTCGTGCTTCACTTCCTACTCCTGACAGAAGAACTGCAGAATATATACTCAGCCAAATTACCACTGCCAACATCCAACAGAAATTGAAGCTATCACGAAAACTACAAGACCTGTGCTCCCACAGCAAATGGAGCGAAATGGGACGACCAGAAATCATAAATAACTTATCTTCCTATACACTAACCGTCACCGTCAAAGCAAATAAGTTCAGGTAAGATCCCAATGGGATGAGCGGGGAAGACGGGACAGATGAAGAATAGCTCTGGAGAGGAGTGTTCTTAGTCAAGAGAAATAGAGCCAGGGCTTAACCCAGCAGCTAAGGCGATCGTGGGGCAGACTTGAGAACAGGAATAGCAGGGACTGTTGCATTGAACTTGTGGTAGTTGAAGTCTTGAATCTTGAGTAGCTGGCAGCAGGCTAGGTCACATCAGAGGGTAGAACACATATGGGAGTTATAGGAGTAACTGAGGAGGCAGGTTAGCAATGGAGCCATTTTCGAACTTTTTGAAGCTGCTTCTAGATAGGTGGTATAATTTAGCCTTGTTGCTGAAGGTGAAACGTAGAGGCTTGATGAACTCAAGAACTTGGGTGAGTGTGAAGTGAAGCGGTGATTCACATGCATACTTGACTGTTCCAGCACCGAGGCTTTTGTAGAGTTCAGTACAGGTCATGGTGTCAGTATTTGAAGGAGAAGTGTAAAAGGTAAGGTTTTCCCATGAGGGTTTACTGGAGTCGTCGTTATCTTCCTCTTCTGGAGTGGATTCATTGGGAGAATCTACAATGGTGGTAGCAGGTGACTGAGGGTCGACAGGAGCAGCTGTGAGGTGTAATGGTTGTGTAACAGCAGGCTGGGAGAGGTGGGAGACGGTGGTTGAGGCAACATGATCAACGTTGTCAGCGGTGGAAGTGGTTATAGAAGTTACAGGAGCAGTTGCTTGGGCAGGAGACAGGTCTGCAGGTGCAGTAAAGTTCAGGACGTTGGGAAGGATCTTGAGGATGTCTGCTGAAGGTGTGGAGTCCGGAAAATTGAAGGCAGGCATGTTGTTCAGACGGAATAGTTCGTTAATAGTGGTGTTGAAAGTGCCGGGGTTTGCTGCGTTTGCAAGGTGTGCATACACCATGCAGTACAGCACCTAGGAGGGAGCACCGTCGGGGAGTGGAGAGAGGGAGTTGCTGGGCGATGGTGCCTGTAGATTAGCATGTGGAGTCTTGGTGGTGTTGGTTTGTGGTTTGGTTATTGTAGCGTATGTCGGTGAATTGGAGGTGTTCTTCAGAGCTTTAGTTTTCTTCAATATGATTTCTTTCTTGAGTGGGCACTTAGCTGCAAGGGTATGATGATTACCCTTGCAGTTAAGACATGTTGGTGCTGTAGTAATGGTGCAGGATCTGAAATCGTGTCCATCATTCCCACATTTTGAACAAAACTTCTTATCCTTGATGGGGCAGTCCTTGGTGGTGTGATTATAGGAGTAGCAGGTCCAGCAGTGGGAGATGTATGTGAAACGTTCTTGTTCTATATGACTAGGGTGAATGTGGTAATATGAGATGGCCAGACCGTCAGAGAGAGCTTGGGCAGCCATGGAGATGTCTGAGAATGTAATCTTTAGCATAGATGAGGCGTTAGGGATCTTGGAGATGCTGTCTACCGAGGCCCAGTGCTTCAGTAGAGAGAGAGGTGACCATATTGTCCAGTCTTTTCACAAAGACCGAACGTTTCGACTTCAAGAATGGAGACGGGGATAGAGTGAATTGTTGTGTTTGTAGGGTCCTGACTGAAGAGTCGTCCATTAGTTTTGATGCTTCCGTGTCGTCTGTGCAGACGACAATGAAGGAGTCCTTCAGAGAGTGGATTGCCGTAAATTTGACCTGCAGGCGGGTCTTAACGACGGTAGCTAAAGCTAACTTCGAGGAGTCATTTATTGCACCATTCGCAGGCTTGATTTTCACACGATTCGACAGCATTGTGAAAAGGATATGTGATGTCTGTAGAATTTAAATTCTACACCCTGGCGGGGTCGAAGAGAGGCTTCTTGAGTGTAGAGCAACTCTGTGATCGGACTGTGTGATCATTCTCAACAAGATCAATGCAGTTGAACCATCAATAAAGTTTACACTTGAACTCGAAAATGATGGCAAACTTCCTTTTCTCGACGTTCTACTGTGCAGATCTCCCGACAGTGACAAACTTCTCTTCAAAGTGTATAGAAAACCTACCAACAAGGACGATCTTATACACTTCTATTCACACCAAGACACCCGCACTAAGAGAGGAGTCCTCATTGGCTTCTTCTTGAGAGCTCTTCGCATCTCCAGCCCTTGTTTTCTAGAAGAAGAATGCACTTACATAACACAAGCCTTTACACGTCTTCAGTTCCCATCTTTCTTCATCCGAGATTGCAGACTCAAGGCACAAGCTATCCTCAACAAACCGCCCATGGAACAGCCCCCTAAACAGTTCATAGTACTCCCATGTGGCGATGTTGCCACGAATACTCGCCGGGCACTTGCTATGAGTAACATCAACGTTTCCACCATAAACACATCATCTATCAAAGACCTCACTACGAAAAGAGACGCCATTGTTTTGAATGTGGTACAAGCACGTTAGTGAAATGTGCATAAATTTTCCTCCCTCTAGGTGTTATATTGGGTTTAAAACCTCTCAAATAGGAGCCGAAATTGTTGGATTTGCAGTCCTGCATAACATGAGCATTAAGCAGATGGACAGGACAGCTTTGGAACCCCAGCTAAGTCATGTCTATTTTGTGTTGAAATTCTGGCCAGTATTTTCTTCATAATTTAGGCAGGGGGTTTGTATATGATACACCAAGTAATCTCCAGACAAATTGGTGAGTCTTATTATTATAAATTCTCCTTCCATGTATATGTATTCACATTTTAAATTTAATATACAGTCCACATATTTATATTAATGTTTTTACCAGAATTCCTGGTGATGTATATTTCATTTGAAATTAATATAGGTCCAGAGTGACTTGTGGAGAGATAGATTATGGTAGGTATCGAAGGGGGACATTTTTTGCGACCTAGGTGTCCTAAAATTCCTACTTGTCTCTGTAACCTTGATAAAGAATAATTATCTTTGTTACCATTTACTGGAATGTATCTTATGAGTTACATCCAGGTAAATTTATTTTCCACAATAGTTGCCCATTGGTCCTTGATCGAACTGGATGTAATTAGTGAAGTCATTAATTAGTGAATTAATTACTTAATAATTATATGTGAAATGACAGAAGGAGGTGGATGTTAGGTCCACAAATTTACTTAATGTGTAGTGGATTATAATTATTACAATACTAAATTTGCTAAGCCAAGTCTGGCTAAGGTTTACATTAATGTGTATTTAAAATTTATATTATAATTTCCTTACATGTAATTGCTAAGCTCAAATTTATATTAATGTGTATTTAAAATTTATATTATAATTTCCTTACATGTGTAATTGCTAAGCTCAAGTGTAGCTAAAATTATTAATGTATATTTAAAGTTTATATTATAATTTCCTTACATGTAATTGCTAAGCTCAAGTAGCTAGGATTTATTCAAGGTAAGTTGTAATATTTACCTTTATAAAGTGCATAATTAAGTACATAATCAGTGTTATTAATTAAGTTGAATTTAATACATTGCACCATGGGTGAAAATGAGGAAATTAATGTAGATGACAAACACATGGAATTTAGAGCAAAAAAATCATCATTGCAGGCTAGAAAGGGTCATGTAACAAAGGCATACAATAAATGTTTGGAATTAATGAATCAAGAAACTGTGAATACTGATGATTTAAAATTGTATTTAGATGCTTTAGGGAATAGATATGATTCATACAAATTATATTATAAAAAATATGAAGGAGATTTGTTAGTAAATTGTACAGATGAGACAGAAATAAATCTTATGATTAACCAGTATTATGAATTAGAAGAAAAGATTCTTTCTTGTAAAAGTCAGGCTTTGAATAAATTAAAAGGTGTAAACCAGGCAGTTAATCAATCTATTCCAACAAATAAGATGTCTTTGCCAAAACTCCCAGAATTATGTTTACCTGTATTTAATCCTGGAGAAAATTGGGAGGAGTTTTGGTCAATTTTTAAAGCAGCTGTGCATGATAGGAGTGACCTAGCATGTGTAACTAAATTATTTTACCTCAAAGGACAGATAAGAGGAGATGCTCACATACTCATACAAGCCTTTCCCAATGTAGATGACTCTTACAAGGAAGCAGTTGACTTGTTGAAGGTCACTTATGGTAATATAGAACAAAGTAGGTTGGATCTAGTGAATATCATTGTTAATTTAAAAACTCCAGATCACACTTACAAAGGTTTACAGCAGTTTAGAGTTAAACTGGAGAGCACTCTCAAAACTTTAAGTAATAAATATAATCTGAAGGAATCAGACTGGTTATTGAGTGCCATTGTACAGAATAAATTAAGCTGTAAAACACTTGAATGACTCTCGAACAAGTATCACAAAGGTTATTTTGGTCTGGAGGAAATAAGACTAGGTCTACAAGAATTAATTGTTCAGTTGCAGACCAGCCAACCAACTCATTTTAAAGATGCAACACATAATAACTCTGAGGTATCTGTCAAGTTTCACAAAGGGAAAAATTATCCCAATGTTAATAATCAAAATTCATTTCCTAAAAAGAGTTGCATAGGTACATATCAAGTAGCAGGAATCAGAAATAATGATTCTCCACAAGGTAAGAAGAATAAGTACCCTCCTAAGAGTAGCCCAGTTAATAAGAAACCAGTCAAAGAAAAGAGAGATTGTCTCTTCTGCAAGGGTACTCATTTTTCTAAGAATTGCAATGCATACAATTCATGGAATGATAAAGTTGAAAGATTGGAAGAACTTGACAGATGTATCAGATGTCTAGGTAATCACAATGTAAAGGATTGTCATGCCAAATTAAACAACTGTTATCAATGTCACAAAGGAAGACACCATATAGTCATGTGTAAGGGTCTATATGATAATGTTGATAATAATGATAATGTTGACAATCCTGACACAACAGTGGCTAATGTAAAAATTGCTGCTAATGTTAATAATGATGGTTTTGCTGAGTAGCCTTACCTGTGTTACAGGTAAAAATTGATGATAAAAGGCATAAATCAAGAAATGTAACTGCATTATTAGACCAGGGATCACAACGTACTTTCATAAAATCTAAATGTCTTAATGGGATGAAAGTACAGATGGGAGATCCTACAACTCTAAAATTATCTGGTTTTCTCTCAGATAAAAGGGCTCATTTGTATTACACTGTTTATGTATCTGTCAGGTTGGGCAATGAGAAAAAACGTGTTAATGCAGTAATTGGAGATAGACTCCCAGAGAAAATATCTACAGTAGGGCTTAGTAAAGCTACAGAAAGAATTTCACATAATGTAAAAGATAGCACCTTCTGGTGTAAATGATGATTCTGCAGGCCCAATAAATATGTTGATAGGTAGTGACTATTATGCCTCCTTTGTAAAGGGTATGGTAAAGAAATGTGGTGTCACCCTTTTAAAGACTGCAGGAGGCCATGTAATGTATGGTAGGATTCCTCGTAATAATAATGCATGACTAGAGGAAACTATAAATACTATAACTGTGTGTCTTACTCATGAAATCGTGCCCCAATATAATTCTTCCATAGAGGATGGTGTTGAGCCAGTGCATAAATTGTGGGAATTAGACAGCATTGGAATAAATGTAAATGAAGAAAGTCCAGACGATTCTTTTACTCAGGAACAGTACCTGAGAGATGTAAAATTTGAATCTGGACAATACTGGGTACGACTTCCGTGGAGACTGAACCATCCAGAATTGCCCACTAATTACAGAATGGCATATGGACAATTAAAGGCTCAGCTCCGCGAACTGAGTAAGACACCAGAATTGTTGACTGCCTATAATGATATAATTACTGAACAATTAATTAATAAATTTATAGAAGAGGTACCTCCTGAGCAAGCCAAAATTTATGGTCACTATTTGCCACATCACGGAGTGAAGAAGGATTCTAAGACCACTCCTCTGAGGATTGTGTTTAATTGTAGTGCCAGGAGTAACAAAAATGTACCTAGTTTAAATGACTGTTTGATGACAGGTCCGTCGTTGACGGAAAAATTAGGAGATATCTTATTAAATTTCAGGGTGAAGAATTATGCCTTTACGGCTGACATAAGTAAAGCTTTCCTAAGAGTGGGTTTACAAGAGGCTGACCGGGATTGTACCCGCTTCTTATGGCCTGAGAATCCTAGTGACCCACTTAGCCCTCTGAAAACCTTTCGCTTTAGGAGCGTATTATTTGGTGCTACATCCAGTCCGTTCCTACTTCAAGCGACGATAAATGCACACCTTAAACGTACGGGAAGTCCATTGAGTAAAGTAATGAGCAAACAATTTTATGTGGACAATTTCCTGGGTGTGACGTCAACTGAAGAGGAACTGTTAATGACTTATGGAGAGGCTAATAAAATAATGCAAAGTGCAAATATGCCTCTGAGGGAATGGAATAGTAATTCGTCCAAATTAAAGGACAAAATAAGTAAAGATTACCCTGGAGATGAAGTACCAAAATGTAGTAATGTATTGGGATTAACTTGGGATACTGAGAGAGATTTGTTAATGTTAAAACCTAATAATTACAGTATGCCCAATAAATTAACTAAGAGAGTTTTGCTTGCTGAAGTTTCCAAATGTTTTGATCCACTAGGCTTAGTGTCACCCCTTACTATAAGAGGGAAATTATTAATACAAGAAGCATGGAAGCTTAAATGTGCTTGGGATGAAACTCTACCTGAGGAATTCATTAACAGGTGGGATGAATTAATTGGTGATTATGAAAAAATTCCAATGTTGGAGTTCCCACGCCAGGTGGCCAATCCAGATGGGAAAAATATACTCCACATTTTTTGTGATGCTTCAAAATTGGCATATGGAGCAGTTGCTTACCTTCAATGTAATAGTGTTATTTCTCTTGTTATGTCTAAGGCTAAAGTGTCTCCAATTAAATCACGTACCTTACCTCAGTTGGAATTAACAGCCATTTATGTAGGTGTCAAATTAGCTAATTATATAAGAAATAAGTTGCAGGAGATAAATATTAGCGACACTGTAATTTGGTCTGATAATGAGGTATCCTTACAATGGATTCGTAATGGAAACAGTAAAATTGTGTACGTACAAAACAGAGTCGCTGAAATTAATCAGATGCAAGAGAAGTATAATAGTTTGGGTCAGCATATGTTAACATTTAATCATATACCTGGTGAGGAGAATCCAGCTGATTTCTTGTCTCGAGGTTTACCTTATGCTAAATTTGTAAATGCTGTATCATGGTTTAAAGGACCGAGCTGGTTGGTAAATAAAGCTAATTGGCCTGTACAAAAGGCGTATATTGCTCCTGTTGAAATTACTGTGACCACCGCTCCAATAGTTTGTCCTTCCTTAGCCATTGATATAAATAGGTATTCTTCTTTACCCAAACTAATCAATGTAACTAAGTTGGTGTTTAAATTTCTAAACAAGATGAATATCTCATATAAGTTTTCACATCCTCTTGAATATTGGATAAAGAGGGTACAAGAAGAAATCTATGGAAATGAGATTAAATTGATGATGGAAAGAAAAATTGTGAAAGGTTCCATAATAGAGAAATTGGGGCTGTATTTAGAGAACAATGTAATTAGGTGCAGAGGTAGGTTACAAAATGCTGAATTGGGTGATTATGCTAAACACCCTATCTTACTGCCCAAAACTCATCATCTAACAAATTTAATTGTTTTAAATGCCCATAAAAATGTAATGCATGGTGGGGTACAAGATACCTTAAATTGTATTAGGGAAACTTTCTGGATTCCACAAGGACGGCAAAGTGTAAAAAGGGTGATTAAATCTTGTGTAATATGTCGCCGTGTGGATGCCAGATCCTATATGTACCCAGGTCCTCCACCATTGCCAAAGGAGCGTGTACAATTAGTGAAACCATTTGATGTAACAGGTGTAGACTATAGTGGTCCAATCATTTTAACAGGTACTTCAGATGGTGTTCCACTGAAAGTGTATGTATGCTTGTTCACTTGTACTGCTACTAGGGCAGTTCATTTAGAAGTGGCTCAGGACTTGTCTGCAGAACAGTTTATACAGCTGTTTCGAAAATTTGCAGCTAGGAGATCCTGTCCGAGATTGATGATTTCGGATAATGCCACAAATTTTGTAGCGGGTGCTCAACACTTGATAGAATTAAATAATAGTAAAGATGTTCAATCTCTGTTAACCCAACGAGGGTGTACCTGGAAATTTATTACTCCTAGAGCCCCTTGGCAGGGGAGGCTGTACGAAAGACTGATAGGCACAGTGAAGAGGTGTCTCCGTAAAGTACTACACCAGAAGAGAATTAATTTGGAGGAATTTCATGCAGTGTTAGTGGAGGCGGAGAACTGGATAAATAATAGACCTCTCTCGTACATGAGTGATACACCTGATGCAGATGTATTAACACCTTCTCACCTAATATGTGGAATGAAATTGGAAGCTGCCCCTGTCTATAGAGATAATCCTGAAGAAAGTGATGAAGATTACAATGATGCGGCAGTGTTGTGTGATAAATTTAAAATGTTAAATAAAGTAATTGATCATTGGTCTAATGTGTGGCATAAGGAATATCTTCTTACACTACGTGAACACTTTTATGGTGCGACAGAGGCAGTAAATCGACAGAACATTCAACCAGGTGACATTGTGTTAATTGATACTGAACAACATCGAACATTGTGGCCTCTGGGCAAAGTATTGACATTGTACCCAGATGCACAAGGTGTTGTCCGGAATGTGAAAGTGTTGTGTCATGGCCAGGAAAGTTTATGCACAATTAATAAATTGATTCCCTTGGAACTGAATGGCATTCAATAAAATGTAAATGAAAATGTAAGAGAAAGTCACACGAGTGATATTGAAGGTAACGCTGACCAAGTGATGCAGGAAGATGAAATTGTAGTAAAACCTACTAGGAGAACAGCCACTCAAGCCAGAACCGGCTGGAATCGTCTCCTAAAGGAAGGAATAATTTGAGTCATTAAGCAACGAAATCCGGCCGGCCGCAGTGTGGAAAATAATGTATTTTCCAAAAATACAGTGTATTTTGTATGTAAATTATGGCATATATTGTATTGTAATAAAAATTAATTTGTAAATAAATAAAGAACCAGCGATGGGTGAGCCTGTCGCTGGGGAAGAGACGCCATTGTTTTGAATGTGGTACAGGCACGTTAGTGAAATGTGCATAAATTTTCGTCGCTCTAGAAGTTATATTGGGCTTAAAACCTCTCAAATAGGAGCCGAAATTGTTGGATTTGCAGTCCTGCATAACGTGAGCATTAAGCAGATGGACAGGACAGCTTCAGGAACCCCAGCTAAGTCATGTCTATTTATGTTGAAATTCTGGCCAGTATTTTCTTCATAAATTTAGGCAGGGGGGTTTTGTATGACACACCATAATCTCCAGACTAATTGGTGAGTCTTATTATTATAAATTCTTCTTCAATGTTCATGTATTAACCTTTTAAATTTAATATACAGTCCACATATTTATATTAATGTTTTCACCAGAATTCCTGGTGATGTATATTTCATTTTAAATTAATATAGGTCCAGAGTGACTTGTGGTGAGATAGATTATCGTAGGTATCGAAGGAGGACATTTTTTGCGACCTAGGTGTCCTAAAATTCCTATTTGTCTCTGAAACCTTGATAAAGAATAATTATCTTGGTTACCAATTACTGGTATGTATCTTATGAGTTACATCCAGGTAAATTTAATTTCCCACAGTTGCCTAAGTTCTTTCTATTCCTCGCATTTGTTAGTGCAGCTTGGAGCGTTCTGAGCAGGTCTGAGGTTCTACATTCACGGTACACTTTACCAATCCTCCTAGCTACTGCATGTGTTAAACTGCGCAGCTGTGGATCATTATTGTATTTACATTGGTTTTTGTTGCCATTTATAGTGGAAGATTTATGTTTTCTTTTCCTGCTCACTTGATCTGTGAGGACAGTCTCAATAGTGGCAACGAGATCATCATTAAATTTTTGTGTGCCAGTGGGTTCGTAATTCTTATACCAGTGATCCAAGTGGTTAATAAAGTTATCTCTGTGTTCTTGGTTGAGAATAAGTTTTCTCCTTCTGTATTTAGCTCCTTGAAAGCTGGAGATATGATCAAGATTGGCAGTTGTGAGTCTTGGGAAGTGATCAGATAGAAGATCATCAATTATGACCGAGTCATGCATCGTATATGATGTATTAAATCCAAGGCACAGATCTATTTATATGAGTAGGCTCAGTAGTGCCCACAATTCGAACATTATCATGCTCATTTAGAAATTTCACTAGTTTAGTTCCATTGGTGTTTGTTATAGACCCACCTATATTCTTATGTCTGACATTAAAGTCTCCAAGAATGAGGGTTGGTTCACTATTGATGTGATCTGGTAAAGCATCAGGTCGAAGCTGGTTCGCTGGAGCATAAAAATTAAAAATGTTTATGGAAAAATTGCCTGCGTATACTTTGACACCATGATACTGCATGATTACTCGACTCTGCAGAGCAAGGAGTGAATGTGGCAAGTTCTTTCTGACATACATCACACAACAGTTAGCTGACCTTTAGCTATAAGCTGCATATCCAGGCAACTTTGGTGAAGGTCCTCTAGTTTGCAGTCTACATTCCTGCAAACAGATGACATAAATATTCTTGCCTGCACTAATATGATGGAAGTCAGGCAACCGCTTCCTGGGGGAAGCAATGTTCCATGGAAAAATTTGTAATCTATCCATTGTGGTAAATTATTACAATCTCTTGCTCATAAGATGGTAAGACCATTTTGCTTTGGCTACAATGTGGAAACACTTAAGAGCAAATAGTATAGTTTGTACATTTTTATTTTCGGAGCCTTTTTCTCTAACCATTTCCCAGCATTTTGCCAGCCAGTTCCTAGGCAATGTTTGAAGCCAAGAGTCATTGGCTTCTCCCTAACAAATTGTTTGAAACTGAATGGAAATTTCTGCACTTTTGACATCATCATTGTTCTCAAGAGCACTATCCTGACCACCTATATTTATAAAATTTTTCAGCATCTGTTGACGATGCTCAATTTTTTCTGCAAGTTTATTACAATATGAAAAAGATCAGGCGAATCCAATGCCTCTCTAGAGAAAGGTACTTCTGAGTTAGTTTTTTAACACCTATCACCTTAATAGGTACAAAGATTACACTAGTGTTCTCTGTTGGTGCCTCTGGCATGACCGACTCGTCATTCACAATAGGTAGTTCCTGTGCAATTAACTCATCTCCAGCTTCCAATGGGGTCACATGTGTGGTGTCCGTCTGACTGTTGTAGATGTGTGTATTGGGAAGAGTGACATGCTCATCCACATATTCAGGTGTAAACACAGGTGTGGGTAATGGTAGATCAGTAGTTCCATGTGTGCTAGTAGGGATGGCTAGCTCCTCCACAACTTCTTTACAGTTAATACAATTAAATTTCTGACTGTCAAGCCCTAATGTGTATTCTCTAGTGGAATGTTTCACAGCACACTTACCACACCAAGAATGTAGTATTCCACAGTCTACTGCAACATGGTCATAGTACTGGCATTTGTAACACCTACGTTGAGGGGGTAGGTACACTTCGATGGGTAGGAAACGTAGGCCAGGCACCCAGATATTTCAAGAGGGGGGGGGGCACAGGGCCTACCCAACTGGCAATAATTTGGGATCTTCCTTTAAGTCTTTTAGGCTTGATGATATGCTCACTGAGAGTCAGATAGGATGGGTCCGTGTAGAGAGGGTATCCAAAGATTATGATACTGACCCATTTTTTTAAAGTTGCGAGTGTTGGATGGAGAGCGGAGCAGTTTAATACCTCCATAAGGTGCATTAAGTGGATCATTGATCACTTCATCATTCTGTTCCACAGACACAAAGTTGTGTCAGTTATTTCTAAATTGGATCTCTGCCTTAGGATGTTTTTTTTACTGCTTCCATTAGGTTAACAGTCGGGGTCCAGACAGAAATTTTTATATAGGCTTTACGTATTAGTATACAAGTCTGGGCAAGGGCTTTGAGGGAATACAGGTGTTAGGGGAGCACAGGTGTTAGGAGCACGCAGGTGTTAGGGGCACACAGGTGTCAAGGGCACGCAGGTGTTAGAGGCACAAATGCAGATTTAACCTCGGATAAGCAAATAAAGTAAATGTGACATATTTTTCACAGTTTTCCCAGACCTTAACTAAGTCTACGACACACACACACACACACACACACACACACACACACACACACACACACACACACACACACACACACACACACACACACACACACACACACACACACACATACACACACACACACACGTTCATAATATTAACATCAGCGATGTTTTAATCCCTAGAACAGAGACTAATCTTTCAGTGTACATAACCTGTATTTTAAAGATACAAACATCTCAGTGAATATACCTCACTAGAGAGTTAATAATAAAAGAAATTAATAATAATAATAATAATAATAATAATAATAATAATAATAATAATAATAATATTATTATTATTATTATTATTATTATTATTATTATTATTATTATTATTATTATTATTATTATGCCCCTCAAGGATGATGATGTTTTGCTACTTTTGAAGTACTCTTGATCCAAGGAATTGGACTTAGCTCTCCCTTGTTTTTGTATCGATTACACGTGTTTACGAACCATTCCTCTAGCTGTGTACAAGTCGGTCCCCAGCGAGTTTAGTGCTTCCCGGTGATCAATTATTGTCGTTGTTGTTGATGATAATGGTTGATGGTGATAAATATTAATAATGATGTAAAGCGTTAAACCCCTGTGGGCCTTGCAGAGCAAGACAAGTTAGGTACCATTCGTGACCTGCAGCATCTACCCGGGTTATAAAAGGTAAAAGAAGGTTTAAATTAACGAAGTAATAACAAAAAGGCACAATACCGTGACTGGAACAATACATAAATAACCCGCACATAAAAGTCACAGTGTGACTTTGTCAATGGTCCAAGTCGGACCGAAACGTCGTCGTAAGCTTCTCTCTTTTATGTGCGGGTTATTTGTGTATTAACGAAGTAATCTCATTCCCTTCCGTCTTAGCGAGGGATGTGCTGAAGTATCGACATCGGCGGGTATCACCCATATTTACGGTGTCGGTGAAAAAATGGCCGACACCAGCCGATACTTTTTTTTTTTTAATATTTACATTATATGTGTTTTTAAAAATATCAATATTAACACTCTGCCTCAGGATTGTGAGAGTTACTCATACTTACACACATACACATGAGGTTCAGTCAGGACAACCCGGACAGGCTGTAAGCTTGGTCCAGCAACTGGCTCCTCGAAATTAACCTCGTCAGATGCAAAGACATGAAGATCGGGGAAGGGCAAAGAAGACCGCAGAGTATAGGCTAGGTGGCCAAAGACCACAAACCTCACTCAAGGAAAAGGATCTTGGGGTGAGTATAACACCGAGCATGTCTCCGGAAGCACACATCAACCAGATAACTGCTACAGCATATGTGCGCCTGACAAACCTGAGAATAACGTTCCGATACCTTAGTAAGGAATCGTTCAAGACTCTGTACACCGTGTACGTCAGGCTCATACTGGAGTATGCAGCACCTGTTTGGAACCCGCACTTGATCAAGTACGTCAAGAAGTTAGAGAAAGTGCGAAAGTTTACAACAACACTAGTTCCAGAGCTCAGGGGAATGTCCTACGAAGAAAGGTTAAGGGAAATCAGTCTAACGACACTGGAGGACATGAGGGTTAGGGGAGACATGATAGCGACATGCAAAATACTGAGAGGAATTGACAAGGTGGACAAGGACAGGATGTTCCAGAGATAGGTCACAGAAACAAGGGGTCACAATTGGAAGTTTAAGCCTCAGATGAGTCAGAGGGATGTTAGGAAGTATTTTTTCAGTCATAGAGTTGTCAGGAAGTGGACTAGTCTGGAAAGTGACTTAGTGGAGGCAGGAACCATACATAATTTTAAGACGAGGTCTGATAAAGGACATGGAGCAGGGAGAGGACCTAGTAGCGATCAGTGAAGAGGCGGGGCCAGGAGCTGTGACTCGACTCCTGTAACCACAAATAGGTGAGTACACACACACAAGTATCACTGACAAGCAGCTACTAACATCACGGGCCAAGTAATGAGCAATAACATTATCATCTCAGAGTAATTAAGTTACATAATATTTAACCTTCCTCTGTTATTTAATAACCATTGTGCAATAAACATTCCCTTATATATTAAACATAGTTACTATAATTAAAAAAAATAATAAAAAATGTCGGAAAAGTATCGGTATTAGTATCGGACGAAAATTGGCTATTGGTATCGGCAAAAATTTTGGTATCGCCCCATTTTTCCTCTTAATTAGCACGCTCAACATTCCAGTAATCGGGTTTGTATCGGGACAACCAGGTTATCGACATTTAAACATATATACAGTTACGAAATAAGTTGAAATTATGAAAGGAATAATGCAAAAATATAAATTGTCTCGGCTTAATTTATATAACTATACATTTAGTTTGAAAATGAATGTATTATGATGTATTATGATGTATTATGTGGGGTTTTGAAACTTGGTGATATAACCTCAGGATGTGCGCATTAACAAGGCATATATGTGGACTCATATATTTTTGATAACTGATGTACCACGAGTGGAAGTATATCATTTATCTTCGGATAAAACACGCTTGTCACACATGGCCCGGGGGAGGCTCTACCTGCTGCTGTCACTCATGACCCGGGGCAGGCTCTACCTGCTGCTGTCACTCATGACCCGGGGCAGGCTCTACCTGCTGCTGTCACTCATGACCCGGGGCAGGCTCTACCTGCTGCTGTCACTCATGACCCGGGGCACGCTATACCTGCTGCTGTCACACATGACCCGGGGCAGGCTCTACCTGCTGCTGTCACACATGACCCGGGGCAGGCTCTACCTGCTGCTGTCACTCATGACCCGGGGCAGGCTCTACCTGCTGCTGTCACTCATGACCCGGGGCAGGCTCTACCTGCTGCTGTCACTCATGACCCGGGGCAGGCTCTACCTGCTGCTGTCACTCATGACCCGGGGCAGGCTCTACCTGCTGCTGTCACACATGACCCGGGGCAGGCTCTACCTGCTGCTGTCACACATGGCTCGGGGCAGGCTCTACCTGCTGCTGTCACACATGGCTCGGGGCAGGCTCTACCTGCTGCTGTCACACATGGCTCGGGGCAGGCTCTACCTGCTGCTGTCACACATGGCTCGGGGCAGGCTCTACCTGCTGCTGTCACACATGGCTCGGGGCAGGCTCTACCTGCTGCTGTCACACATGGCTCGGGGCAGGCTCTACCTGCTGCTGTCACACATGGCTCGGGGCAGGCTCTACCTGTTGCTGTCACACATGGCCCGGGGGAGGCTCTACCTGCTGCTGTCACACATGGCTCGGGGCAGGCTCTACCTGCTGCTGTCACACATGGCACGGGGCAGGCTCTACCTGCTGCTGTCACACATGGCTCGGGGCAGGCTCTACCTGTTGCTGTCACACATGGCCCGGGGCACGCTATACCTGCTGCTGTCACACATGGCTCGGGGTAGGCTCTACCTGCTGCTGTCACACATGGCCCGGGGGAGGCTCTACCTGCTGCTGTCACACATGGCTCGGGGCAGGCTCTACCTGCTGCTGTCACACATGGCTAGGGGCAGGCTCTACCTGCTGCTGTCACACATGGCTCGGGGCAGGCTCTACCTGCTACTGTCACACATGGCTCGGGGCAGGCTCTACCTGCTGCTGTCACACATGGCCCGGGGCAGGCTCTACCTGCTGCTGTCACACATGGCCCGGGGCAGGCTCTACCTGCTGCTGTCACACATGGCTCGGGGCAGGCTCTACCTGCTGCTGTCACACATGGCTCGGGGCAGGCTCTACCTGCTGCTGTCACACATGGCTCGGGGCAGGCTTTACCTGCTGCTGTCACACATGGCCCGGGGCAGGCTCTACCTGCTGTTGTCACACATGGCTCGGGGCACGCTCTACCTGCTGCTGTCACACATGGCCCGGGGTAGGCTCTACCTGCTGCTGTCACACATGACCCAGGGTAGGCTGTACCTGCTGCTGTCACACATGGCTCGGGGCTGGCTCTACCTGCTGCTGTCACACATGGCTAGGGGCAGGCTCTACCTGCTGCTGTCACACATGGCTCGGGGCAGGCTCTACCTGCTGCTGTCACACATGGCTCGGGGCAGGCTCTACCTGCTGTTGTCACACATGGCCCGGGGCAGGCTCTACCTGCTGTTGTCACACATGGCCCGGGGCAGGCTCTACCTGCTGCTGTCACACATGGCTCGGGGCAGGCTCTACCTGCTGCTGTCACAAATGGCCCGGGGCAGGCTCTACCTGCTGTTGTCACACATGGCTCAGGGCAGGCTCTACCTGCTGCTGTCACACATGGCTCGGGGCAGGCTCTACCTGCTGCTATCACACATGGCCCGGGGCAGGCTCTACCTGCTGTTGTCACACATGGCTCGGGGCAGGCTCTACCTGCTGCTGTCACACATGGCCCGGGGCAGGCTCTACCTGCTGCTGTCACACATGGCCCGGGGCAGGCTCTACCTGCTGCTGTCACACATGGCCCGGGGTAGGCTCTACCTGCTGCTGTCACACATGGCCCGGGGCAGGCTCTACCTGTTGCTGTCACACATGGCCCGGGGCACGCTATACCTGCTGCTGTCACACATGGCTCAGGGTAGGCTCTACCTGCTGCTGTCACACATGGCCCGGGGGAGGCTCTACCTGCTGCTGTCACACATGGCTCGGGGCAGGCTCTAAGTGCTACTGTCACACATGGCTCGGGGCAGGCTCTACCTGCTGCTGTCACACATGGCCCGGGGCAGGCTCTACCTGCTGCTGTCACACATGGCCCGGGGCAGGCTATACCTGCTGCTGTCACACATGGCTCGGGGCAGGCTCTACCTGCTGCTGTCACACATGGCTCGGGGCAGGCTCTACCTGCTGCTGTCACACATGGCTCGGGGCAGGCTCTACCTGCTGCTGTCACACATGGCTCGGGGCAGGCTGTACCTGCTGCTGTCACACATGGCCCGGGGCAGGCTATACCTGTTGTTGTCACACATGGCTCGGGGCAGGCTCTACCTGCTGCTGTCACACATGGCCCGGGGGAGGCTCTACCTGCTGCTGTCACACATGACCAGGGGCAGGCTCTACCTGCTGCTGTCACACATGGCCCGGGGCAGGCTCTACCTGCTGCTGTCACACATGGCCCGGGGCACGCTATACCTGCTGCTGTCACACATGGCTCGGGGTAGGCTCTACCTGCTGCTGTCACACATGGCCCGGGGGAGGCTCTACCTGCTGCTGTCACACATGGCTCGGGGCAGGCTCTACCTGCTACTGTCACACATGGCTCGGGGCAGGCTCTACCTGCTGCTGTCACACATGGCCCGGGGCAGGCTCTACCTGCTGCTGTCACACATGGCCCGGGGCAGGCTCTACCTGCTGCTGTCACACATGGCTCGGGGCAGGCTCTACCTGCTGCTGTCACACATGGCTCGGGGCAGGCTCTACCTGCTGCTGTCACACATGGCTCGGGGCAGGCTTTACCTGCTGCTCTCACACATGGCCCGGGGCAGGCTCTACCTGCTGTTGTCACACATGGCTCGGGGCAGGCTCTACCTGCTGCTGTCACACATGGCCCGGGGTAGGCTCTACCTGCTGCTGTCACACATGACCCGGGGTAGGCTCTACCTGCTGCTGTCACACATGGCTCGGGGCAGGCTCTACCTGCTGTTGTCACACATGGCCCGGGGCAGGCTCTACCTGCTGTTGTCACACATGGCCCGGGGCAGGCTCTACCTGCTGCTGTCACACATGGCTCGGGGCACGCTCTACCTGCTGCTGTCACAAATGGCCCGGGGCAGGCTCTACCTGCTGCTGTCACAAATGGCCCGGGGCAGGCTCTACCTGCTGCTGTCAAACATGGCTCGGGGCAGGCTCTACCTGCTGCTGTCACAAATGGCCCGGGGCAGGCTCTACCTGCTGTTGTCACACATGGCTCAGGGCAGGCTCTACCTGCTGCTGTCACACATGGCTCGGGGCAGGCTCTACCTGCTGCTCTCACACATGGCCCGGGGCAGGCTCTACCTGCTGTTGTCACACATGGCTCGGGGCAGGCTCTACCTGCTGCTGTCACACATGGCCCGGGGCAGGCTCTACCTGCTGTTGTCACACATGGCTAGGGGCAGGCTCTACCTGCTGTTGTCACATATGGCTCGGGGCAGGCTCTACCTGCTGCTGTCACACATGGCTCGGGGCAGGCTCTACCTGCTGCTGTCACACATGGCCCGGGGCAGGCACTACCTGCTGTTGTCACACATGGCGCGGGGCAGGCTCTACTTGCTGCTGTCACACATGACCCGGGGTAGGCTCTACCTGCTGCTGTCACACATGACCCGGGGTAGGCTCTACCTGCTGCTGTCACACATGGCTCGGGGAAGGCTCTACCTGCTGCTGTCACACATGGCTCGGGGCAGGCTCTACCTGCTGCTGTAACACATGTCTCGGCGCAGGCTATACCTGCTGCTGTCACACAGGCCCAGGGGCAGGCTCTACCTGCTGCTGTCACACATGGCTAGGGGCAGGCTCTACCTGCTGCTGTTACACATGGCTCGGGGCAGGCTCTACCTGCTGCTGTCACACATGGCTCGGGGCAGGTAGTACCTGCTGCTGTCACACATGGCCCGGGGTAGGCTCTACCTGCTGCTGTCACACATGGCCCGGGTAGGCTCTACCTGCTGCTGTCACACATGACCCAGGGTAGGCTCTACCTGCTGCTGTCACACATGGCTAGGGGCAGGCTCTACCTGCTGCTGTCACACATGGCTAGGGGCAAGCTCTACCTGCTGCTGTCACACATGGCTCGGGGCAGGCTCTACCTGCTGCTGTCACACATGGCTCAGGGTAGACTCTACCTGCTGCTGTCACACATGGCTCGGGGCAGGCTCTACCTGCTTCTGTCACACATGGCTCGGGGCAGGCTCTACCTGCTGCTGTCACACATGGCTAGGGGCAAGCTCTACCTGCTGCTGTCACACATGGCTCGGGGCAGACTCTACCTGCTGCTGTCGCACATGGCTCGGGGCAGGCTCTACCTGCTGCTGTCACACATGGCTCGGGGCAGGCTCTACCTGCTGCTGTCACACATGGCCCGGGGCAGGCACTACCTGTTGTTGTCACGCATGGCGCGGGGCAGGCTCTACTTGCTGCTGTCACACATGACCCGGGGTAGGCTCTACCTGCTGCTGTCACACATGACCCGGGGTAGGCTCTACCTGCTGCTGTCACACATGGCTCGGGGCAGGCTCTACCTGCTACTGTCACACATGGCTCGGGGCAGGCTCTACCTGCTGCTGTCACACATGGCTCAGGGTAGACTCTACCTGCTGCTGTCACACATGGCTAGGGGAAGGCTCTACCTGCTGCTGTCACACATGGCTCGGGGCAGGCTCTACCTGCTGCTGTCACACATGGCTCGGGGCAGGCTCTACCTGCTGTTGTCACACATGGCCCGGGGCAGGCTCTACCTGCTGTTGTCACACATGGCCCGGGGCAGGCTCTACCTGCTGCTGTCACACATGGCTCGGGGCAGGCTCTACCTGCTGCTGTCACAAATGGCCCAGGACAGGCTCTACCTGCTGTTGTCACACATGGCTCAGGGCAGGCTCTACCTGCTGCTGTCACACATGGCTCGGGGCAGGCTCTACCTGCTGCTATCACACATGGCCCGGGGCAGGCTCTACCTGCTGTTGTCACAAATGGCTCGGGGCAGGCTCTACCTACTGCTGTCACACATGGCCCGGGGCAGGCTCTACCTGCTGTTGTCACACATGGCTCGGGGCAGGCTCTACCTGCTGTTGTCACACATGGCTCGGGGCAGGCTCTACCTGCTGCTGTCACACATGGCTCGGGGCAGGCTCTACCTGCTGCTGTCACACATGGCCCGGGGCAGGCACTACCTGCTGTTGTCACACATGGCGCGGGGCAGGCTCTACTTGCTGCTGTCACACATGACCCGGGGTAGGCTCTACCTGCTGCTGTCACACATGACCCGGGGTAGGCTCTACCTGCTGCTGTCACACATGGCTCGGGGTAGGCTCTACCTGCTGCTGTCACACATGGGTCGGGGCAGGCTCTACCTGCTGCTGTCACACATGACCCGGGGCAGGCTTTACCTGCTGCTGTCACACATGGCTAGGGGCAGGCTCTACCTGCTGCTGTCACACATGGCTCGGGGCAGGCTCTACCTGCTGCTGTTACACATGGCTCGGGGCAGGCTCTACTTGCTGCTGTCACACATGGCTCGGGGCAGGTAGTACCTGCTGCTGTCACACATGGCCCGGGGTAGGCTCTACCTGCTGCTGTCACACATGGCCCGGGTAGGCTCTACCTGCTGCTGTCACACATGACCCAGGGTAGGCTCTACCTGCTGCTGTCACACATGGCTAGGGGCAGGCTCTACCTGCTGCTGTCACACATGGCTAGGGGCAAGCTCTACCTGCTGCTGTCACACATGGCTCTGGGCAGGCTCTACCTGCTGCTGTCACACATGGCTCAGGGTAAACTCTACCTGCTGCTGTCACACATGGCTCGGGGCAGGCTCTACCTGCTTCTGTCACACATGGCTCGGGGCAGGCTCTACCTGCTGCTGTCACACATGGCTCGGGGCAGGCTCTACCTGCTGCTGTCACACATGGCTCGGGGCAGACTCTACCTGCTGCTGTCGCACATGGCTCAGGGTAGATTCTACCTGCTGCTGTCACACATGGCTCGGGGCAGGATCTACCTGGAGCTGTCACACATGGCTCGGGGCAGGCTCTACCTGCTGTTGTCACGCATGGCCCGGGGCAGGCTCTACCTGCTGTTGTCACACATGGCCCGGGGCAGGTTCTACCTGCTGCTGTCACACATGGCTCGGGGCAGGCTCTAGCTGCTGCTGTCACACATGGCCCGGGGCAGGCTCTACCTGCTGTTGTCACACATGGCCCGGGGCAGGCTCTACCTGCTGCTGTCACACATGGCTCGGGGCAGGCTCTACCTGCTGCTATCACACATGGCCCGGGGCAGGCTCTACCTGCTGTTGTCACACATGGCTCGGGGCAGGCTCTACCTGCTGCTGTCACACATGGCCCGGGGCAGGCTCTACCTGCTGTTGTCACACATGGCTCGGGGCAGGCTCTACCTGCTGCTGTCACACATGGCCCGGGGCAGGCTCTACCTGCTGTTGTCACACATGGCTAGGGGCAGGCTCTACCTGCTGTTGTCACACATGGCTCGGGGCAGGCTCTACCTGCTGCTGTCACACATGGTTCGGGGCAGGCTCTACCTGCTGCTGTCACACATGGCCCGGGGTAGGCTCTACCTGCTGTTGTCACACATGGCTCAGGGCAGGCTCTACCTGCTGCTGTCACACATGGCTCGGGGCAGGCTCTACCTGCTGCTATCACACATGGCCCGGGGCAGGCTCTACCTGCTGTTGTCACACATGGCTCGGAGCAGGCTCTACCTGCTGCTGTCACACATGGCCCGGGGCAGGCTCTACCTGCTGCTGTCACACATGGCTAGGGGCAGGCTCTACCTGCTGCTGTCACACATGGCTCGGGGCAGGCTCTACCTGCTGCTGTCACACATGGCTCGGGGCAGGCTCTACCTGCTGCTGTCACACATGGCTCGGGGCAGGTTCTACCTGCTGCTGTCACACATGGCCCGGGGTAGGCTCTACCTGCTGCTGTCACACATGGCCCGGGTAGGCTCTACCTGCTGCTGTCACACATGACCCAGGGTAGGCTCTACCTGCTGCTGTCACACATGGCTATGGGCAGGCTCTACCTGCTGCTGTCACACATGGCTAGGGGCAAGCTCTACCTGCTGCTGTCACACATGGCTCGGGGCAGGCTCTACCTGCTGCTGTCACACATGGCTCAGGGTAGACTCTACCTGCTGCTGTCACACATGGCTCGGGGCAGGGTCTACCTGCTTCTGTCACACACGGCTCGGGGCAGGCTCTACCTGCTGCTGTCACACATGGCTCGGGGCAGACTCTACCTGCTGCTGTCGCACATGGCTCAGGGTAGACTCTACCTGCTGCTGTCACACATGGCTCGGGGCAGGCTCTACCTGCTTCTGTCACACATGGCTCGGGGCAGGTTCTACCTGCTTCTGTCACACATGGCTCGGGGCAGGCTCTACCTGCTGCATTGCATGTATAGTACTGTGTTGTAACTGATTATTGCTTGTATAGTACTGTGTTGTAACTGATTATTGCATCTAAATGTATAGTACTGTGTTGTAACTGATATAATAATATTAATGCTAGTTTATAGTACTGTGTTGTAACTGATTATTGCATGTATAGTACTGTGTTGTAACTGATTATTGCATGTATAATACTGTGTTGTAACTGATTATTGCTTTATAGTACTGTGTTTTAACTGATTATCGCTTTATAGTACTGTGTTGTAACTGATTATTGCTTGTATAGTGCTGTGTTGTAACTGATTATTGCTTTATAGTACTGTGTTGTAACTGATTATTGCATGTATAGTACTGTGTTGTAACTGATTATTGCTTTATAGTACTGTGTTGTAACTGATTATTGCTTGTATAGTACTGTGTTGTAACTGATTATTGCTTGTATAGTACTGTGTTGTAACTGATTATTGCTTGTATAGTACTGTGTTGTAACTGATTATTGCTTTATAGTACTGTGTTGTAACTGATTATTGCTTGTATAGTACTGTGTTGTAACTGATTATTGCATGTATAGTACTGTGTTGTAACTGATTATTGCTTGTATAGTACTGTGTTGTAACTGATTATTGCATGTATAGTACTGTGTTGTAACTGATTATTGCTTGTATAGTACTGTGTTGTAACTGATTATTGCTTGTATAGTACTGTGTTGTAACTGATTATTGCTTGTATAGTACTGTGTTGTAACTGATTATTGCTTGTATAGTACTGTGTTGTAACTGATTATTGCTTGTATAGTACTGTGTTGTAACTGATTATTGCTTGTATAGTACTGTGTTGTAACTGATTATTGCTTGTATAGTACTGTGTTGTAACTGATTATTGCTTGTATAGTACTGTGTTGTAACTGATTATTGCTTGTATAGTACTGTGTTGTAACTGATTATTGCTTGTATAGTACTGTGTTGTAACTGATTATTGCTTGTATAGTACTGTGTTGTAACTGATTATTGCTGATTATTGCTTGTATAGTACTGTGTTGTAACTGATTATTGCTTGTACTGTGTTGTAACTGATTATTGCTGTATAGTACTGTGTTGTAACTGATTATTGCTTGTACTGTGTTGTAACTGATTATTGCTGTGTTGTGTTGGAACTGATTATTGCTTGTATAGTACTGTGTTGTAACTGATTATTGCATGTATAGTACTGTGTTGTAACTGATTATTGCATGTATAGTACTGTGTTGTAACTGATTATTGCTTTATAGTACTGTGTTGTAACTGATTATTGCTTGTATAGTACTGTGTTGTAACTGATTATTGCATGTATAGTACTGTGTTGTAACTGATTATTGCTTGTATAGTACTGTGTTGTAACTGATTATTGCTAGTACTGTATAGTACTGTGTTGTAACTGATTATTGCATGTATAGTACTGTGTTGTAACTGATTATTGCATGTATAGTACTGTGTTGTAACTGATTATTGCTTGTATAGTACTGTGTTGTAACTGATTATTGCATGTATAGTACTGTGTTGTAACTGATTATTGCATGTATAGTTGTAACTGATTATTGCATGTATAGTACTGTGTTGTAACTGATTATTGCTTTATAGTACTGTGTTGTAACTGATTATTGCAGTATAGTACTGTGTTGTAACTGATTATTGCTTGTATAGTACTGTGTTGTAACTGATTATTGCTTGTATAGTACTGTGTTGTAACTGATTATTGCTTGTATAGTACTGTGTTGTAACTGATTATTGCTTGTATAGTACTGTGTTGTAACTGATTATTGCATGTATAGTACTGTGTTGTAACTGATTATTGCATGTATAGTACTGTGTTGTAACTGATTATTGCTTGTATAGTACTGTGTTGTAACTGATTATTGCTTGTATAGTACTGTGTTGTAACTGATTATTGCTTGTATAGTACTGTGTTGTAACTGATTATTGCTTGTATAATACTGTGTTGTAAGTGATTATTGCATGTACTGTGTTGTAACTGATTATTGCTTGTATAGTACTGTGTTGTAACTGATTATTGCTTGTATAGTACTGTGTTGTAACTGATTATTGCTGTATAGTACTGTGTTGTAACTGATTATTGCTGTACTGTGTTGTAACTGATTATTGCATGTATAGTACTGTGTTGTAACTGATTATTGCATGTATAGTACTGTGTTGTAACTGTGTTGTAACTGATTATTGCTTTATAGTACTGTGTTGTAACTGATTATTGCTTGTATAGTACTGTGTTGTAACTGATTATTGCATGTATAGTACTGTGTTGTAACTGATTATTGCTTTATAGTACTGTGTTGTAACTGATTATTGCTTGTATAGTACTGTGTTGTAACTGATTATTGCTTGTATAGTACTGTGTTGTAACTGATTATTGCTTGTATAGTACTGTGTTGTAACTGATTATTGCTTGTATAGTACTGTGTTGTAACTGATTATTGCTTGTATAGTACTGTGTTGTAACTGATTATTGCTTGTATAGTACTGTGTTGTAACTGATTATTGCTTGTATAGTACTGTGTTGTAACTGATTATTGCTTTATAGTACTGTGTTGTAACTGATTATTGCTTGTATAGTACTGTGTTGTAACTGATTATTGCATGTATAGTACTGTGTTGTAACTGATTATTGCATGTACTGTGTTGTAACTGATTATTGCATGTATAGTACTGTGTTGTAACTGATTATTGCTTGTATAGTACTGTGTTGTAACTGATTATTGCTGTGTTGTAACTGATTATTGCATGTATAGTACTGTGTTGTAACTGATTATTGCTTGTATAACTGATTATTGCTTACTGTGTTGTAACTGATTATTGCATGTATAGTACTGTGTTGTAACTGATTATCGCTTTATAGTACTGTGTTGTAACTGATTATTGCTTGTATAGTACTGTGTTGTAACTGATTATTGCTTTATATTACTGTGTTGTAACTGATTATTGCTTTATAGTACTGTGTTGTAACTGATTATTGCTTTATAGTACTGTGTAACTGATTATTGCTTGTATAGTACTGTGTTGTAACTGATTATTGCTGATTATTGCTTGTATAGTACTGTGTTGTAACTGATTATTGCTTTATAGTACTGTGTTGTAACTGATTATTGCTTGTATAGTACTGTGTTGTAACTGATTATTGCATGTATAGTACTGTGTTGTAACTGATTATTGCTTGTATAGTACTGTGTTGTAACTGATTATTGCATGTATAGTACTGTGTTGTAACTGATTATCGCTTTATAGTACTGTGTTGTAACTGATTATTGCATGTATAGTACTGTGTTGTAACTGATTATTGCATGTATAGTACTGTGTTGTAACTGATTATTGCTTGTATAGTACTGTGTTGTAACTGATTATTGCATGTATAGTACTGTGTTGTAACTGATTATTGCTTGTATAGTACTGTGTTGTAACTGATTATTGCATGTATAGTACTGTGTTGTAACTGATTATTGCATGTATAGTACTGTGTTGTAACTGATTATTGCTTTATAGTACTGTGTTGTAACTGATTATTGCTGTGTTGTAACTGATTATTGCTTGTATAGTACTGTGTTGTAACTGATTATTGCTTGTATAGTACTGTGTTGTAACTGATTATTGCATGTATAGTACTGTGTTGTAACTGATTATTGCTTTATAGTACTGTGTTGTAACTGATTATTGCTTTATAGTACTGTGTTGTAACTGATTATTGCTTTATAGTACTGTGTTGTAACTGATTATTGCTTGTATAGTACTGTGTTGTAACTGATTATTGCTTGTATAGTACTGTGTTGTAACTGATTATTGCTTGTATAGTACTGTGTTGTAACTGATTATTGCTTGTATAGTACTGTGTTGTAACTGATTATTGCTTGTATAGTACTGTGTTGTAACTGATTATTGCTTGTATAGTACTGTGTTGTAACTGATTATTGCTTGTATAGTACTGTGTTGTAACTGATTATTGCATGTATAGTACTGTGTTGTAACTGATTATTGCTTGTATAGTACTGTGTTGTAACTGATTATTGCTTGTATAGTACTGTGTTGTAACTGATTATTGCTTTATAGTACTGTGTTGTAACTGATTATTGCATGTATAGTACTGTGTTGTAACTGATTATTGCATGTATAGTACTGTGTTGTAACTGATTATTGCATGTATAGTACTGTGTTGTAACTGATTATTGCATGTATAGTACTGTGTTGTAACTGATTATTGCTTGTATAGTACTGTGTTGTAACTGATTATTGCTTTATAGTACTGTGTTGTAACTGATTATTGCATGTATAGTACTGTGTTGTAACTGATTATTGCATGTATAGTACTGTGTTGTAACTGATTATTGCTTGTATAGTACTGTGTTGTAACTGATTATTGCTTACTAACTGTTATTGCTGTGTTGTAACTGATTATTGCTTGTATAGTACTGTGTTGTAACTGATTATTGCTTTATAGTACTGTGTTGTAACTGATTATTGCTTGTATAGTACTGTGTTGTAACTGATTATTGCATGTATAGTACTGTGTTGTAACTGATTATTGCTTTATAGTACTGTGTTGTAACTGATTATTGCATGTATAGTACTGTGTTGTAACTGATTATTGCTTGTATAGTACTGTGTTGTAACTGATTATTGCTTGTATAGTACTGTGTTGTAACTGATTATTGCTTGTATAGTACTGTGTTGTAACTGATTATTGCTTGTATAGTACTGTGTTGTAACTGATTATTGCTTGTATAGTACTGTGTTGTAACTGATTATTGCTTTATAGTACTGTGTTGTAACTGATTATTGCATGTATAGTACTGTGTTGTAACTGATTATTGCTTGTATAGTACTGTGTTGTAACTGATTATTGCTTGTATAGTACTGTGTTGTAACTGATTATTGCTTGTATAGTACTGTGTTGTAACTGATTATTGCTTGTATAGTACTGTGTTGTAACTGATTATTGCTTGTATAGTACTGTGTTGTAACTGATTATTGCTTTATAGTACTGTGTTGTAACTGATTATTGCATGTATAGTACTGTGTTGTAACTGATTATTGCTTTATAGTACTGTGTTGTAACTGATTATTGCTTGTATAGTACTGTGTTGTAACTGATTATTGCTTGTATAGTACTGTGTTGTAACTGATTATTGCTTGTATAGTACTGTGTTGTAACTGATTATTGCTTGTATAGTACTGTGTTGTAACTGATTATTGCTTGTATAGTACTGTGTTGTAACTGATTATTGCTTTATAGTACTGTGTTGTAACTGATTATTGCTTGTATAGTACTGTGTTGTAACTGATTATTGCATGTATAGTACTGTGTTGTAACTGATTATTGCATGTATAGTACTGTGTTGTAACTGATTATTGCTTTATAGTACTGTGTTGTAACTGATTATTGCTTTATAGTACTGTGTTGTAACTGATTATTGCTTTATAGTACTGTGTTGTAACTGATTATCGCTTTATAGTACTGTGTTGGAACTGATTATTGCATGTATAGTACTGTGTTGTAACTGATTATCGCTTTATAGTACTGTGTTGTAACTGATTATTGCTTGTATAGTACTGTGTTGTAACTGATTATTGCATGTATAGTACTGTGTTGTAACTGATTATTGCATGTATAGTACTGTGTTGTAACTGATTATTGCTTGTATAGTACTGTGTTGTAACTGATTATTGCTTTATAGTACTGTGTTGTAACTGATTATTGCTTGTATAGTACTGTGTTGTAACTGATTATTGCTTGTATAGTACTGTGTTGTAACTGATTATTGCTTTATAGTACTGTGTTGTAACTGATTATTGCTTTATAGTACTGTGTTGTAACTGATTATTGCTTTATAGTACTGTGTTGTAACTGATTATTGCTTGTATAGTACTGTGTTGTAACTGATTATTGCTTTATAGTACTGTGTTGTAACTGATTATTGCATGTATAGTACTGTGTTGTAACTGATTATTGCTTTATAGTACTGTGTTGTAACTGATTATTGCTTGTATAGTATAGTACTGTGTTGTAACTGATTATTGCATGTATAGTACTGTGTTGTAACTGATTATTGCTTTATAGTACTGTGTTGTAACTGATTATTGCATGTATAGTACTGTGTTGTAACTGATTATTGCTTGTATAGTACTGTGTTGTAACTGATTATTGCTTGTATAGTACTGTGTTGTAACTGATTATTGCTTGTATAGTACTGTGTTGTAACTGATTATTGCTTGTATAGTACTGTGTTGTAACTGATTATTGCATGTATAGTACTGTGTTGTAACTGATTATTGCTTTATAGTACTGTGTTGTAACTGATTATTGCATGTATAGTACTGTGTTGTAACTGATTATTGCTTGTATAGTACTGTGTTGTAACTGATTATTGCTTGTATAGTACTGTGTTGTAACTGATTATTGCTTGTATAGTACTGTGTTGTAACTGATTATTGCTTGTATAGTACTGTGTTGTAACTGATTATTGCTTGTATAGTACTGTGTTGTAACTGATTATTGCTTTATAGTACTGTGTTGTAACTGATTATTGCTGTACTGTGTTGTAACTGATTATTGCTTACTGTGTTGTAACTGATTATTGCTTGTATAGTACTGTGTTGTAACTGATTATTGCTTGTATAGTACTGTGTTGTAACTGATTATTGCTTGTATAGTACTGTGTTGTAACTGATTATTGCTTGTATAGTACTGTGTTGTAACTGATTATTGCTTGTATAGTACTGTGTTGTAACTGATTATTGCTGATTATATACTGTGTTGTAACTGATTATTGCTTGTACTGTGTTGGAACTGATTATTGCTTGTATAGTACTGTGTTGTAACTGATTATTGCTTGTATAGTACTGTGTTGTAACTGATTATTGCTTGTATAGTACTGTGTTGTAACTGATTTTTGCATGTATAGTACTGTGTTGTAACTGATTATTGCTTTATAGTACTGTGTTGTAACTGATTATTGCTTTATAGTACTGTGTTGTAACTGATTATTGCTTGTATAGTACTGTGTTGTAACTGATTATTGCATGTATAGTACTGTGTTGTAACTGATTATCGCTGTACTGTGTAACTGATTATTGCATGTATAGTACTGTGTTGTAACTGATTATTGCTTGTATAGTACTGTGTTGTAACTGATTATTGCATGTATAGTACTGTGTTGTAACTGATTATTGCATGTATAGTACTGTGTTGTAACTGATTATTGCTTGTATAGTACTGTGTTGTAACTGATTATTGCTTTATAGTACTGTGTTGTAACTGATTATTGCTTGTATAGTACTGTGTTGTAACTGATTATTGCTTGTATAGTACTGTGTTGTAACTGATTATTGCTTGTATAGTACTGTGTTGTAACTGATTATTGCTTGTATAGTACTGTGTTGTAACTGATTATTTCTTGTAGTACTGTGTTGTAACTGTTATTGCTGTATAGTACTGTGTTGTAACTGATTATTGCTTGTATATAGTAACTGTGTTATAGTAACTGATTATTGCATGTATAGTACTGTGTTGTAACTGATTATTGCATGTATAGTACTGTGTTGTAACTGATTATTGCATGTATAGTACTGTGTTGTAACTGATTATTGCTGATTATTGCTATAGTACTGTGTTGTAACTGATTATTGCTTATAGTACTGTGTTGTAACTGATTATTGCTT
Source organism: Cherax quadricarinatus (assembly GCF_038502225.1). Taxonomy (NCBI): domain Eukaryota; kingdom Metazoa; phylum Arthropoda; class Malacostraca; order Decapoda; family Parastacidae; genus Cherax; species Cherax quadricarinatus. The sequence goes on along the minus strand of NW_027197323.1, from coordinate 33,134 downwards.
GTATAGTACTGTGTTGTAACTGATTATTGCTTGTATAGTACTGTGTAACTGATTATCGCTTTATAGTAATGTGTTGTAACTGATTATTGCTTGTATAGTACTGTGTTGTAACTGATTATTGCTTGTATAGTACTGTGTTGTAACTGATTATTGCTGTATAGTACTGTGTTGTAACTGATTATTGCTTGTATAGTACTGTGTTGTAACTGATTATTGCTTGTATAGTACTGTGTTGTAACTGATTATTGCTTGTATAGTACTGTGTTGTAACTGATTATTGCTGATTATTGCTTAGTACTGTGTTGTAACTGATTATTGCTTGTATAGTACTGTGTTGTAACTGATTATTGCTGTACTGTGTTGTAACTGATTATTGCATGTATAGTTCTGTGTTGTAACTGATTATTGCTTTATAGTACTGTGTTGTAACTGATTATTACTTGTATAGTACTGTGTTGTAACTGATTATTGCTTGTATAGTACTGTGTTGTAACTGATTATTGCTTTATAGTAAAGTGTTGTAACTGATTATTGCTTGTATAGTACTGTGTTGTAACTGATTATTGCATGTATAGTACTGTGTTGTAACTGATTATTGCTAGTATAGTACTGTGTTGTAACTGATTATTGCTGTATAGTACTGTGTTGTAACTGATTATTGCTTGTATAGTACTGTGTTGTAACTGATTATTGCTTTATAGTACTGTGTTGTAACTGATTATTGCATGTATAGTACTGTGTTGTAACTGATTATTGCTTGTATAGTACTGTGTTGTGTTGTAACTGATTATTGCTTGTATATTACTGTGTTGTAACTGATTATTGCATGTATAGTACTGTGTTGTAACTGATTATTGCTTGTATAGTACTGTGTTGTAACTGATTATTGCTTGTATAGTACTGTGTTGTAACTGATTATTGCTTTATAGTACTGTGTTGTAACTGATTATTGCTTGTATAGTACTGTGTTGTAACTGATTATTGCTTGTATAGTACTGTGTTGTAACTGATTATTGCTTTATAGTACTGTGTTGTAACTGATTATTGCTTGTATAGTACTGTGTTGTAACTGATTATTGCTGTTATAGTACTGTGTTGTAACTGATTATTGCTTGTATAGTACTGTGTTGTAACTGATTATTGCATGTATAGTACTGTGTTGTAACTGATTATTGCATGATTATAGTACTGTGTTGTAACTGATTATTGCTTATAGTACTGTGTTGTAACTGATTATTGCTGTGTTGTAACTGATTATTGCTTGTATAGTACTGTGTTGTAACTGATTATTGCTGTACTGTGTTGTAACTGTTGTAACTGATTATTGCTTGTATAGTACTGTGTTGTAACTGATTATTGCTTGTATAGTACTGTGTTGTAACTGATTATTGCTTGTATAGTACTGTGTTGTAACTGATTATTGCTTGTATAGTACTGTGTTGTAACTGATTATTGCTTGTATAGTACTGTGTTGTAACTGATTATTGCTTGTATAGTACTGTGTTGTAACTGATTATTGCTTGTATAGTACTGTGTTGTAACTGATTATTGCTTGTATAGTACTGTGTTGTAACTGATTATTGCTGATGTATAGTACTGTGTTGTAACTGATTATTGCTTGTATAGTACTGTGTTGTAACTGATTATTGCTTGTATAGTACTGTGTTGTAACTGATTATTGCTTGTATAGTACTGTGTTGTAACTGATTATTGCTTGTATAGTACTGTGTTGTAACTGATTATTGCATGTATAGTACTGTGTTGTAACTGATTATTGCTTTATAGTACTGTGTTGTAACTGATTATTGCTTGTATAGTACTGTGTTGTAACTGATTATTGCTTGTATAGTACTGTGTTGTAACTGATTATTGCTTGTATAGTACTGTGTTGTAACTGATTATTGCTTGTATAGTACTGTGTTGTAACTGATTATTGCTTGTATAGTACTGTGTTGTAACTGATTATTGCATGTATAGTACTGTGTTGTAACTGATTTTTGCTTGTATAGTACCGTGTTGTAACTGATTATTGCATGTATAGTACTGTGTTGTAACTGATTATTGCTTGTATAGTACTGTGTTGTAACTGATTATTGCTTGTATAGTACTGTGTTGTAACTGATTATTGCTTTATAGTACTGTGTTGTAACTGATTATTGCTTGTATAGTACTGTGTTGTAACTGATTATTGCTTTATAGTACTGTGTTGTAACTGATTATTGCATGTATAGTACTGTGTTGTAACTGATTATTGCTTGTATAGTACTGTGTTGTAACTGATTATTGCTTTATAGTACTGTGTTGTAACTGATTATTGCTTGTATAGTACTGTGTTGTAACTGATTATTGCTTGTATAGTACTGTGTTGTAACTGATTATTGCTTTATAGTACTGTGTTGTAACTGATTATTGCTTGTATAGTACTGTGTTGTAACTGATTATTGCTTGTATAGTACTGTGTTGTAACTGATTATTGCTTGTATAGTACTGTGTTGTAACTGATTATTGCTTGTATAACTGTACTGTGTTGTAACTGATTATTGCTTGTATAGTACTGTGTTGTAACTGATTATTGCTTGTATGTATAGTACTGTGTTGTAACTGATTATTGCTTGTATAGTACTGTGTTGTAACTGATTATTGCTTGTATAGTACTGTGTTGTAACTGATTATTGCATGTATAGTACTGTGTTGTAACTGATTATTGCTTTATAGTACTGTGTTGTAACTGATTATTGCATGTATAGTACTGTGTTGTAACTGATTATTGCTTGTATAGTACTGTGTTGTAACTGATTATTGCTTGTATAGTACTGTGTTGTAACTGATTATTGCTTGTATAGTACTGTGTTGTAACTGATTATTGCTTGTATAGTACTGTGTTGTAACTGATTATTGCTATAGTACTGTGTTGTAACTGATTATTGCTGTACTGTGTTGTAACTGATTATTGCTTTATAGTACTGTGTTGTAACTGATTATTGCATGTATAGTACTGTGTTGTAACTGATTATTGCTTGTATAGTACTGTGTTGTAACTGATTATTGCTTGTATAGTACTGTGTTGTAACTGATTATTGCTTGTATAGTACTGTGTTGTAACTGATTATTGCTTGTATAGTACTGTGTTGTAACTGATTATTGCTTTATAGTACTGTGTTGTAACTGATTATTGCTTGTATAGTACTGTGTTGTAACTGATTATTGCTTTATAGTACTGTGTTGTAACTGATTATTGCATGTATAGTACTGTGTTGTAACTGATTATTGCATGTATAGTACTGTGTTGTAACTGATTATTGCTTGTATAGTACTGTGTTGTAACTGATTATTGCTTTATAGTACTGTGTTGTAACTGATTATTGCATGTATAGTACTGTGTTGTAACTGATTATTGCATGTATAGTACTGTGTTGTAACTGATTATTGCTTGTATAGTACTGTGTTGTAACTGATTATTGCTTTATAGTACTGTGTTGTAACTGATTATTGCTTGTATAGTACTGTGTTGTAACTGATTATTGCTTTATAGTACTGTGTTGTAACTGATTATTGCTTGTATAGTACTGTGTTGTAACTGATTATTGCATGTATAGTACTGTGTTGTAACTGATTATTGCTTTATAGTACTGTGTTGTAACTGATTATTGCATGTATAGTACTGTGTTGTAACTGATTATTGCTTGTATAGTACTGTGTTGTAACTGATTATTGCTTTATAGTACTGTGTTGTAACTGATTATTGCTTGTATAGTACTGTGTTGTAACTGATTATTGCTTGTATAGTACTGTGTTGTAACTGATTATTGCATGTATAGTACTGTGTTGTAACTGATTATTGCTTTATAGTATGTGTTGTAACTGATTATTGCTGTACTGTGTTGTAACTGATTATTGCATGTATAGTACTGTGTTGTAACTGATTATTGCTTGTATAGTACTGTGTTGTAACTGATTATTGCTTGTATAGTACTGTGTTGTAACTGATTATTGCTTGTATAGTACTGTGTTGTAACTGATTATTGCTTGTATAGTACTGTGTTGTAACTGATTATTTCTTGTATAGTACTGTGTTGTAAAGATACATGTAAAGATACATTTAAAGATACTTGTAAAGATACATGTAAATACACTTGTAAAGATACATGTAAAGATACATGTAAAGATACATGTAAAGATACTTGTAAAGATACTTGTAAAGATACATGTAAAGATACTTGTAAAGATACTTGTAAAGATACTTGTAAAGATACATGTAAAGATACTTGTAAAGAAACTTGTAAAGATACTTGTAAAGATACATGTAAAGATACTTGTAAAGATACATGTAAAGATACATGTAAAGATACTTGTAAAGATACTTGTAAAGATATTTGTAAAGATACATGTAAAGATACATGTAAAGATACATGTAAAGATACTTGTAAAGATACATGTAAAGATACTTGTAAAGATACATGTAAAGATACTTGTAAAGATACATGTAAAGATACTTGTAAAGATACTTGTAAAGATACTTGTAAAGATACATGTAAATATACTTGTAAAGATACTTGTAAAGATACATGTAAAGATACTTGTAAAGATACATGTAAAGATACATGTAAAGATACATGTAAAGATACTTGTAAAGATACTTGTAAAGATACTTGTAAAGATACTTGTAAAGATACATGTAAAGATACTTGTAAAGATACTTGTATAGATACATGTAAAGATACTTGTAAAGATACTTGTAAAGATACTTGTAAAGATACATGTAAAGATACATGTAAAGATACATGTAAAGATACTTGTAAAGATACATGTAAAGATACATGTAAAGATACATGTAAAGATACATGTAAAGATACTTGTAAAGATACATGTAAAGATACATGTAAAGATACTTGTAAAGATACATGTAAAGATACATGTAAAGATACATGTAAAGATACATGCAAAGATACTTGTAAAGATACATGTAAAGATACATGTAAAGATACTTGTAAAGATACATGTAAAGATACATGTAAAGATACATGTAAAGATACTTGTAAAGATACATGTAAATATACATGTAAAGATACATGTAAAGATACTTGTAAAGATACTTGTAAAGATACTTGTAAAGATACATGTAAAGATACTTGTAAAGATACTTGTATAGATACATGTAAAGATACTTGTAAAGATACTTGTAAAGATACTTGTAAAGATACATGTAAAGATACATGTAAAGATACTTGTAAAGATACATGTAAAGATACATGTAAAGATACATGTAAAGATACTTGTAAAGATACATGTAAAGATACATGTAAAGATACTTGTAAAGATACATGTAAAGATACATGTAAAGATACATGTAAAGATACATGCAAAGATACTTGTAAAGATACATGTAAAGATACATGTAAAGATACTTGTAAAGATACATGTAAAGATACATGTAAAGATACATGTAAAGATACTTGTAAAGATACATGTAAAGATACATGTAAAGATACTTGTAAAGATACATGTAAAGATACATGTAAAGATACATGTAAAGATACTTGTAAAGATACATGTAAAGATACTTGTAAAGATACTTGTAAAGATACTTGTAAAGATACATGTAAAGATACTTGTAAAGATACATGTAAAGATACATGTAAAGATACTTGTAAAGATACTTGTAAAGATACTTGTAAAGATACATGTAAAGATACTTGTAAAGATACATGTAAAGATACTTGTAAAGATACTTGTAAAGATACTTGTAAAGATGCTTGTGAAGATACATGTAAAGATACTTGTAAAGATACTTGTAAAGATACATGTAAAGATACTTGAAAAGATACTTGTAAAGATACTTGTAAAGATACATGTAAAGATACATGTAAAGATACTTGTAAAGATACTTGTAAAGATACTTGTAAAGATACCTGTAAAGATACATGTAAAGATTCTTGTAAAGATACATGTAAAGATACATGTAAAGATACTTGTAAAGATACATGTAAAGATACATGTAAAGATACATGTAAAGATACATGTAAAGATACTTGTAAAGATACTTGTAAAGATACATGTAAAGATACTTGTAAAGATACATGTAAAGATACATGTAAAGATACATGTAAAGATACTTATAAAGATACATGTAAAGATACATGTAAAGATACTTGTAAAGATACATGTAAAAATACATGTAAAGATACATGTAAAGATACTTGTAAAGATACATGTAAAGATACATGTAAAGATACTTGTAAAGATACATGTAAAGATACTTGTAAAGATACATGTAAATATACTTGTAAAGATACATGTAAAGATACATGTAAAGATACAAAGATACATGTAAAGATACATGTAAAGATACATGTAAAGATACATGTAAAGATACTTGTAAAGATACATGTAAAGATACCTGTGAAGATACTTGTAAAGATACATGTAAAGATACTTGTAAAGATACATGTAAAGATACATGTAAAGATACATGTAAAGATACTTGTAAAGATACTTGTAAGATACATGTAAAGATACATGTAAAGATACAAAGATACATGTAAAGATACATGTAAAGATACATGTAAAGATACTTATAAAGATACATGTAAAGATACATGTATCTTTACATGTAAAGATACATGTAAAGATACATGTAAAGATACTTGTAAAGATACTTGTAAAGATACATGTAAAGATACATGTAAAGATACTTGTAAAGATACATGTAAAGATACCTGTAAAGATACATGTAAAGATACTTATAAAGATACATGTAAAGATACATGTAAAGATACTTGTAAAGATACATGTAAAAATACATGTAAAGATACATGTAAAGATACTTGTAAAGATACATGTAAAGATACATGTAAAGATACTTGTAAAGATACATGTAAAGATACATGTAAAGATACATGTAAATATACTTGTAAAGATACATGTAAAGATACATGTAAAGATACAAAGATACATGTAAAGATACATGTAAAGATACATGTAAAGATACATGTAAAGATACTTGTAAAGATACATGTAAAGATACCTGTGAAGATACTTGTAAAGATACATGTAAAGATACATGTAAAGATACATGTAAAGATACTTGTAAAGATACATGTAAAGATACATGTAAAGATACATGTAAAGATACTTGTAAAGATACATGTAAAGATACATGTAAAGATACATGTAAAGATACTTGTAAAGATACTTGTAAAGATACATGTAAATTTACATGTAAAGATACTTGTAAAGATACATGTAAAGATACATGTAAAGATACTTGTAAAGATACCTGTAAAGATACATGTAAAGATACATGTAAAGATACTTGTAAAGATACATGTAAAGATACTTGTAAAGATACATGTAAAGATACATGTAAAGATACTTGTAAAGATACATGTAAAGATACATGTAAAGATACATGTAAAGATACATGTAAAGATACTTGTAAAGATACTTGTAAAGATACATGTAAAGATACTTGTAAAGATACTTGTAAAGATACATGTAAAGATACTTGTAAAGATACTTGTAAAGATACATGTAAAGATACATGTAAAGATACATGTAAAGATACATGTAAAGATACTTGTAAAGATACATGTAAAGATACTTGTAAAGATACTTGTAAAGATACATGTAAAGATACATGTAAAGATACATGTAAAGATACATGTAAAGATACTTGTAAAGATGCTTGTAAAGATACATGTAAAGATACTTGTAAAGATACTTGTAAAGATAATTGTAAAGATACTTGTAAAGATACTTGTAAAGATACATGTAAAGATACATGTAAAGATACATGTAAAGATATATGTAAAGATACTTGTAAAGATACATGTAAAGATACTTGTAAAGATACTTGTAAAGATACTTGTAAAGATACATGTAAAGATACTTGTAAATATACATGTAAAGATACTTGTAAAGATACATGTAAAGATACTTGTAAAGATACATGTAAAGATACTTGTAAAGACACATGTAAAGATACTTGTAAAGATACTTGTAAAGATACATGTAAAGATACATATAAAGATACTTGTAAAGATACATGTAAAGATACTTGTAAAGATACATGTAAAGATACATGTAAAGATACTTGTAAAGATACTTGTAAAGATACATGTAAAGATACTTGTAAAGATACATGTAAAGATACTTGGAAAGATACATGTAAAGATACATGTAAAGATACATGTAAAGATACTTGTAAAGATACATGTAAAGATACTTGTAAAGATACTTGTAAAGATACTTGTAAAGATACATGTAAAGATACTTGTAAAGATACTTGTAAAGATACATGTAAAGATACTTGTAAAGATACATGTAAAGATACATGTAAAGATACATGTAAAGATACATGTAAAGATACTTGTAAAGATACTTGTAAAGATACATGTAAAGATACTTGTAAAGATACATGTAAAGATACATGTAAAGATACTTGTAAAGATACTTGTAAAGATACTTGTAAAGATACTTGTAAAGATACATGTAAAGATACTTGTAAAGATACTTGTAAAGATACTTGTAAAGATACATGTAAAGATACATGTAAAGATACTTGTAAAGATACATGTAAAGATACATGTAAAGATACTTGTAAAGATACTTGTAAAGATACATGTAAAGATACATGTAAAGATACTTGTAAAGATACTTGTAAAGATACATATAAAGATACTTGCGGGTCTGGTCCATAGTGTGTACAACAACTTACTGGGGAAAGATACTTGGAGAAGTGTTGAATAAACTCAATTAAAACCACGAGTGTGATAAGCACAATTATATTTTATTTGGATTATTAACCCGGAGGGTTGGTAACCCGGGATAACCCAATAAAGCCAAGACATCATGGCGTCATGGGGTCGTGTGATCCTCTCTCCCAGGATGCGACTCACACCAATGTGCTAACACCCAGGTACCTACTTACTGCTAGGTGAAAGGGGCAGCAGGTGTAAGAAAACATGCCCAACGTTTCCACTCGTGCGAGCATCAAAACCTGACCGGTCAATCTGTGAGACGAGACCGCTATCAATCAAGCTATAATACCAACATCCGTGGTGTCAGGCTTCAGCATGTTACCAGCAAATGCCAGACATATTGCAGAATAATGTAGAAGTTATTTGCAGGAAATTAAGTCACTTCAAGTGTATGATCAGCCCGATTCTAACGTCCTCGATCCTGGAGTGAGGGGGTACACGTTGGGCATGTTCCCTGACACCTGCTGCCCCTGTTCACCTAGCAGTAAGTACCTTAGTGTTAGGGGTTATCATTCTGGGGGAAGAAAATGAAATGATCCCAGTGGATACAAGACAGTCTGATGATTATCCTCACTTTACTGCATTATCCTGGGTTACTAACCCTCTGTGTTAAAATAATCGGAACTCAGCATCATCGTTCGGTTGGTAGCACACTCACCTCACATACTGAGTGTCCGTGGCTCGATCCCTAGTACGGGTGGAAACACTGGGCGTGTTTTCTTAAGATATCTGCTGTCCTTGTTCACCTAGCAGTAAGTAGGTACCTGGTGTTAGCCGACTGGTGTGGGTCGCATCCGGGGAACAAAATTAACCTAAGTTGCCCGAAATGCTCTGCACACAAAATGCGTGATAAAGAAATAACACTAAAAGTTGGTAGCTGGATCTATAACTTCCTAACAAATAGAATACAAAGATAATAGCAAACAGACTAAAGTCAGAAGAAAGCTTTGTTCCACAAGGCACAGTACTTGTCCCTCATATCTCTAGGCAGTAGACATACTATCAAAGATACGGTACTATGTTCCACAATCAGCTCTCCTTGCACTGTATCACTCACTCACCTACCCTTACCTCACCTATGGAATTTGTGCATGGGGATTAACAACATTAAATCACCTAAGATCACTAATAACCCAGCAAAAGGCTGCAGTCAGAATGATAACAAATTCCTACTCCAGACAGCATACTCCGCCAATACTCAAGTCTAAAACTACTCACCGTAAAGAACATCCATATTTATTCTTGTGCCTACTACATACATAGAACACTACACTCAAACATAAACCCTTCACTCAAACTTCTCCTCACTAACCTTAACAGGACGCACGACCATAATAAGACACATCACTTTTTGATGTACCCCGTGTCCGTACCACACTATGTAAGAACTCTGTGCACATAAAGGGCCCCAAAATTTGGAATTAATTATCAGTAAATACTAAAGTAACCCGGTCTGAACATCAGTTTAAATCTATTCTCAATAACCATCTTCTCACCCTTAACTAAATATCAAACACTTATTAAATTAAGATCTCCCAAATACCTAATTCTTAACACATCAAAATTTAAATAGCCAAAGTTCATACATAACTTACTACTACATTGTAGTATAAATACCTGCACAAAACTATACTGCCTTACACCATATTGTAACATTCTCATACTGTAAACTATTTTCACCAGCGCTCAATATTATATTACAATAATATAACTTAAATATTTACTATGGATATACACAACCTACAAAATATCTTCAAATCGTCCCAACGTAATATCCTCAGATTGTAACTTGAGTTAACTTACTGTCCGCTTTAAATAAAAACAAATGTTCAACTTAAACTATGATCAATTTCTCTAGTATTAAGTAGTGTGTAA